>NW_020170564.1:40702-42169 GCF_000524195.1 Echinococcus granulosus | reverse complement strand
GTGTACCCCACCAAATGCTAGTGGGAACGATTTGAAACAGAAATTCTTGCTCTTTACCTCCAAATACCTACAGCAGGCATAGACGTAGTGTCCTTAAAAGACCTAGATGGCAATACCCCAAAGTGCTATGGAAGAACATGCATACATCCACTTCGCTTCCAATCTTACGCTCTATTCACGTGTATACATTCACCCACCCGTCCATCCATCCATCCATTCATCCATCACCGGCCATTTATTCATCCATCCAACAGCCATCCATTCACGCCACAACATATGTGCACTGCCAGCTACCAATTCTGTCGCAATAACTAATCCATCTCTATATGATACCCATCACATCCAAGATTCCTCATCCACACCGACGCTTTGGCCTGACCTCCGCTGTCCCTGCCACCACATCGATGTCAAGATGCCCAGTCGATGAGCAACCACTCGCCTGCAGTGGTACGCCGGTAGGCATAACTCAAGAGGTCGTCAAAAACCAAAACTGTGGTGTTAGAAAACAAAGAACACCTGCTGCAGATGGCCAATCTGCCCAGTGTGGCCACGTTGAGACCATCGAAAGTATGTCTAATTTTGGCATGCTCCCAACCAAAATCCACCTTCAGAAAACCCTTCTTTCTCTGCAATACAACTGTTCACGTTGCACTACCTCACCCTCCAAACTTCGCCTTTACATCTATATTTTACTTTAGAAGCAACAACAAAAACTTGCAGTACCCAGGCCCCTTGACAACGTCAAGCAGTCCTGCACCTTATCTCCCCAACCAACACCCTGGCCACAAATTTCCTCTGGCAGAGAAAGGCGTATTCAGGAATCCAAAAGAAAGCGCTGGCAAGCACCACCATTACCACTAGTGAAGAAGACAGCAGCTCCCTCGTTGCATGCCAGTTCCTGCCTCGTGATTTGTTACCATCCACAGGAGGACTCGTCATGAATGTAATTGGGCAGAAGAATGGAGAGTGGGAATAAAGTATTCAAGAGGAGCAACGACAACGACGCTTACAAGTGGATCACGTAACAAAGTGGACTTTGGTAAGAACCACGACAACATGGACGTCTCTGTCAAACACCAAACTGTTACCTCTTCCACAAACGTCAATAACAACGGCACTAAAAATAGCGATCAGCAAAACAAAGCCACATCCAGACTCCCTGCATGATGGTATCCATCCCCCAAACCTTCCATTCCAACACCCGTGTATGTGGAAGCAGTACGGACTAAGGGACCAAATGTAACAAAGCTAAGTGATAGAAGGGGAGGGCAGGTCTCTATTTTCACCTCTTTCATAAATCCCTTGCCCACCTTCAACTAAGAAGCTGGACCTGTGTGCGGTACGAAAGGTGAGTAAAGCGCCACATTGATGGAAACGTGTGGTCACAATCCCAGTGCGGTTCTATTCTTCTCACACACTCATTCGAGAACAGATCACTCAAGTTAAAGCACAATCATTCCACCTCCC
>NW_020170564.1:38966-40602 GCF_000524195.1 Echinococcus granulosus | reverse complement strand
ACAACATTATCCCATTCTCTATATTCTTGTCGAACTTTTGTTAATGAATGATCAAAGGTCTTCCAATGCCAGTATTTTCCACACCTTCATGAAAACCATTCTTGGCCCAGTATTAGTCACGCAGTATTTTGTCAACTGCAGATCCTATCCATCCACCACTCACCTTCAAACCAGTAAAAATGACATCACTACAGGCAATAAAGTCCACTTATAGGTAAACAGATGGAAAGAAGCGAGCTACAGGTAAGTCTGAGTCCCTCAATGACTACTCGCTGCTACTTATAAGCAATAAGTAGCAGGGCGCAATCAGTGAACCAAGAGTTTACGATAAAAGAGCTTGCAGATTCGGTAGAACAGGAGGCGAGCATCTGCACCTTCACATCTGCGATCGTAAAACACCACAGCGCCACGGAAGCTTAGTGACGTCACCAAAGTGGGAAGTACACGATGTGCCTCAGGGTGGCAGTGGGAGGACCAAACTAGGTCGAAATAACAGCCTGGCAACAGTAGGCATGTAATGGGATATTCTACCATTTGGGAGGATAACTCGCTGTTGTAACATGGAATTGTGGGCAATTCAATGTGCCCACAACACGCGAAGCAAGATGAGAGGCACCTCAATTGAAAAGGTGCCTTTCCTCGTGCAATCCACTTTCTTGTGTGTCGACTCCACCCATACACCACTCATCTAACAATTTCTCCATCAACTACCACCTCTCTTGCAATTCCTGTTCGCATTCCACTCACCCTCCCCACCCACACACCCCCCCCCATCCAACACATTGTCACGGCAGGCTGCAACACCCCACGCAAATCGCACGACCACACCCTGCCACAATTGGCGCGGTGACTACGCAACTGGCGGAGTGATGAGGCCTGACGTGCACCCTCATGCATCACTCGCCTACGGGTGAGGTGCGACGCGCGTCGTTGTCAGAAGAGCTTTAAGGATGGGTGCCACCCTAACGGCACCACCACAACCGCTAGCAGGTCGCTACTAGTCGTAACCGGAATACGTGCTGCTCGTCGCCCTCCCAGTCCGCTTTTGGTCCCACCTCGCACCACATCGCGTCCCCACGTTGGCCATGATATCTTCCCCGATTTGGTGGGACCCAGTCCAGACAGCAGTGCTCACCACATCCCAGTGCAACATTTCATCGCCTATCAACCAACGTGGTGGTTGGAATGCGGAGACGTACAACAGAATTCACCTTAACTCACCTTCCACACGAAAGTGTGAAGCTAAGTTGTTTGGTACGCGCATCGTCAAAGTGGGGAGGAGGCGACGAACAGGAAAAGTTCTACATGCTCTTGTGTGCCAAGGCCTTCACGAGGTGGCTATCTGGTGGGCGAAGTGTTAACAAGAACAGTGGATAGAGTGATGGACAGTGTCTGATCAGTGCCACCAGTGGGTAGCGACTGAGATGCTCGCATTGACAACACTCCCACACACCACCTTCTTCCCTCACTTCACTCATCCGCCATGGACTCGCACATTTCACGCTCAACCGACCGTCTCCGCTTCGCACACTTATGCCGCAACCTTCCACACATCCATCCATTCATCCCTCCATCCATCACTCTCACCCGCGTCCACACATTGAACAATCCACTTCAACAAGTGCATGGGATAATT
>NW_020170564.1:33929-38866 GCF_000524195.1 Echinococcus granulosus | reverse complement strand
AACCAGCCAAACAAACAAACTCCTTGACCAACGACAATTATCAAACGATGAGAGTCAAACAAGAACACCAAACAACGATAGACGAACCACTTTTGGCAATTCATACACCTCGTACCAATGCTTCCATTCCCGCAGTTGGTCTCACCGTGAGTGCAGGCAACCACAGATTTGTTCAAGACTTCACCACGACACATTTTGTTTTCATCTACCAAAGAAGGAAATTAACAAATCACATGCAAGTTAGTGAAGAAGGGAAGAAAGGGGAGTGAGAACTACATGAACAAGCAACCATCGTCTTTGTTCTCAATAAGGCAACCTTCGTTCAATGTAGACAATCACGACGGCGACGATTCAGAGGGAATCCATGGGCTTAACCACTTCCAGAACTGCATCGGTGTCAACAAACGCTCGGTGAATTTCTCCAACCACTGCAACATCAGAGACGGTGCATTCGGCAGAGACATTACCACGAGGATCTGCAGTGGATAAAAACAGGTGACAAAAAAGTATTTGCTTCTAATCTAACCACCATCATTCAAAAGGCCACATCAGTAACAGCAAGACCGACAACTATTCCGATTTCTTCCACCAACCACAAAAATTCCAGTGCTGTCGATGACCCAATCCATCCAGACACCCTGCATTAGCACCACCAAAGTCCTGTCACTTTTTGATAACCTCTCCAATTCCAGCACGACCACCACCGAGATACCTAGTCAACCAATTACCTTACTACACGCTCCTCAACCCAACTATTCAAACACAGTACAAAAGTACGCTGTCTCACCCTCCCAACCTCGTGTTCAGGTCAATGTTGTACCACAGGAACAGCGATGAACCTTGCAATACCCTCCCTTCACCATTGAATATCCTACACACCTACGCGACATGCCCCAAACCAACGCCTTTGCCACAATGTTCCTCTCGCGGAGAACGCCACATCCACCAATTCAAACGAAAGACGCCACCTATTCCCCTGGCCTTCCACTCTACTCCCTACGTACATTCGAGTCAAAAGAAGCTGGCCTACCCCCTTCTAAGAAGTAGCATTGAAAGAGCTCCATTTCCAAAGCAGAGCATCGAATCAGCGTTTAATGACTAAATGGGGCAGGCCTCTATCATAATCTCTTCCACAACACCCATACTCACCTTCAACGATGATCTCGGAGGCTCGATCGTTATGCGGTAAATGCCGATTTGACGCAGGCATAGTAGGCGATGAAACCGACAAAGAGCTCATCTAACGTGGACCTGTTGACACTGCGCAACTCGTCCCACGACAGCTCTAAATCCATATCCACTTCCTCCAATGGACGATTGCGGTCGAAGAACTTCTGCAAGAGGTGTAGATGCCATAAAAGTACATGCAGCACCCACATCTAGCAAAATATTACAATGTTCTTCACACCACATCCACTGGGGCCACATCTGTACACAGACCACGGTAGGAGGAGTACCAAGAAGTACACATCAGCAGCACAACATCTCTTCTAGGAAGTGTGGTCACAATCACAGTGGAAAACCGGGAAACCCACATACCAATTCAAAAGTATTTCACTCAAGTCAAAGCATAATTATTCCACTTCTCTTAGCATCATCGCATCCTCCTTATTCTCAACTAATATTCATTGGCAAATGTCCACAAATCTTCTAATGGCAGTAGTTTCCAGGACTGAAATAAAACTATTCTCGTTCCAACGTAAAGCACCCAGTATTTTCTAGACTCAGAATTCGACCCATCCAGCGATCATCTGTGAATGGACAAAAACAAAACCACATAAGACGGCAAAGTCTACTCAGAGGTAAGCAGTTGGACACACTCAAACTGCAAGTATTTATTAGGCCCAACAGACTACTTTCTACTTATACACAGTAAGTAGTAAAGCGAAACCAGTGAATCAACAGCCTACCGTAACACTCTTGTACTTATAAGTGAAATACCAGGCACTAAAAACCACACCCGTAACCGATACGTAGGGTCCTGATGAAGGACTACGTTCGCTTCAATGAAGCAAGCACAAATCGGTAGTTGATAACCTGCCAACCTTGATGGAGACAGCATTTGGTTCACGAGAGACCTCAACCCTACCTAGGCAGCCCAAACATCGCACACTCCACATTAAGGTTTCGAAACCATTCCCGACACAAAGCTATAGTGACACAATGAAGTACAGTAAAAGGAACGCAACACAACTACGCCTTTTTCCTACCTAACCTGGATTTATTAAATTGGGTAAATGCAGATTCATTTTTGCCCCAACACTATGTGAAGAGAGATTTCAACAAAGAGAAGTGAAGATAGTCCTACCTCGGGCGCACGTGGCAAGGAGATGAGTGTTATAAATGCCTACCACATTGCTGACTTTCAAATCGCACTGAAAATCCGACTGTTGGTCGCGAACCTTAAGAATTAACACTTTTGCGGGTATCACGAAACAATATATGATTAAACCTAGAAAAGATCAACGTAAATAAAAAGAAACGCATCTACGATCTTTATTGATTCAGCCGGTCCGCCCCTCCCTGCCCTCTCAACTGCAACAGATGCCTCACCACGTCCTGCTGCACACCTAATCATCACTGCAGTGACTATAACGGGACATTAACAAAGGCACGCCATCTCCCCTCCTGCCTCCATACAGGGAACACGTTTCAGGAGCAGAAACTACATTCCTCTTTCCACACGCTCTTCTGCTACATTTACGTAGCACTTCTTTCAACCTGTAACGCATCTCTTAGAAGGCAGCTTCTACATAAAACCAGTCGTAGAGCAGACTGATTCACTTCTTCCTCAGTGATGGTATCCAAAACACCCCAAGTACAAATCGTCCCTTAATATTTATCTCATAAGTAGGATAATATGGTAAAAGTAAAAGACTCACTGCCTCTGCCCAAAAGAGAAGAGATTTCCTGCAGCACCACCTCGTTACCTCCCATGCGCCACACCGCCTCTGGTGAAATCACAAGACACAAATCGACGTCGCTATAAACAGCTTCGAGTCTACACAATGGAGAAAATTCAACGAAAAATAGAGCAAGTGGACGAGAAAACATTACAACTTCCGACTATGAATATGTAAACAAAGGGCAACGAAATGAAGACATAGGTACGGAATAGATGGATGAATGGATGGGTGTATGCATACAGGGGGCATAGGTTTGGGGATTTGATTCCAGTATTAGAGCAGGGAACAGTGGACGGAACAAGTGAACCGTCAATTGAAGGTGCACGACGAACAGATCCATGAACAAAGAAAGTCACGCCTAAATATCACCATGGGCAAACTGTTTGATTTGCCACCGCGTAGCCGACTCGCCAAACTGTTCAGTCAGCAGACGACAGGTTGAAACTTTGAAAGGATGGAGGATGGATACAGGTATGAGTAGAATCCAGACCAACTGACACGTGGATCCGCAATGGCTTATTAATGAGCGAAAAGGTGTAGGATAGTAAGAATACATCAAAGCGTACACTAGTGATAATAATATAAGGAGATATATCCTAGCTATGCATACAGACCTGAAATACTCGACAAACTTGTCAATGAACCATCCCAGCTTGAACTCACTTGGAAAGACTGTCGAAACAGTTGAGAGGAGGTTGATTTTGTCACACTTTGCTCTCATACATGCCATTAGTCACCTCGAAAGAATCGTTCCACTTGAGTTGGGAGAGCATCAGAAGAGTTTGCCGTGGAATCGTTACCCCAACCCATGAACCTCGAAAACGCCGTTGCAGACCCCAACAACGACAAGAGACTAAGGGAGGAGGCCTTATTCGGTAAACCGCCACCCATGCTGCGGTTGTTATGCTCCGATGGTGACCGTCGACCAAACCGCTCTCCCCAACCGCTATTACCAGCCTCCAAATCAGACATTGGGCAATCAGTGAAGACAGTTGTAATTTGTTGTCAGCTAAGGCCGCCTAAGCCAACAAAACAAACTATCCCTAGACAGCTTTTTAATTCTACGAGGTTTTTAGTCTGGACGACAGCAACCACAACTACATACATGCATTCGTGCCAGAAGTCAGCCCACGAGAATGGAAAACAACTTACCGTTCAGGAATAGCAACTGCAGTGGCGGCCCTACACCAACTAGCCTATATATATATTCACAGAATAATTAGGCCAAATTCAAATCAGATGTAAAATGGTTACATTTGATACGAACGCGTTCGTACTATAAATTACTTTTCTTTCCAATTCTTTTTTTTGTGGTGTGAATTTCTTTATTGTGGTGAATTTATTTATTTTGGTGTTCTGATTGTGACTAAATTAAGACGTCATTTTCTTATCCTGTGGTAAATCAATAGGGAGTTCATATTTATGCAATGTAATAGTAGCCATTGATACTGTTGGAGGCACTAAATGTGATGTTTCGCCCAATTCAGTTGATGCCTCTTTTGACAAAGATGTGGTGTACAGAGCCTGTCCTGCTCTAAACTGTCTGACGAAAGACAGTATGCTCGTCCGAGTGCTCCAGTGAAAGGTTTTAAATTCGGTTGGAAATTTTACGCTTCATACTTCCAAATAATGACATCTGAAACGGTTCCAGGTGAAGAAGCGCGGACAAGCTCCACTCAATGTGACTGGTGTTTACTTTTTCTTCAGAAAGACCCATTCCATTCATTTGCATGGGGATAATACAATTAGTCCGTTTATCGGTTTTGATAGACTGTCGTATAAAACATAATTGGTATGGCATTATTAATTCCTATAAAGTCCTCAAGTCATTATTGAGGCCTGATAGCTTCCTAAATTTGAAAAGGCCTCTCCTTTATTATGCCTACGTGTAATTACTTGCCTTTGAGAAGCCATTAATGAGTGGTAGCATAATCGGCGTCAACCCTTCCCCCTAACTTCTAGGAGAGGTGGTCAGAGCCAAACCATTTCAGTGGTCCTGTCGACGACTACGAAGTAGACCGAACTACTGAT
>NW_020170564.1:10699-33829 GCF_000524195.1 Echinococcus granulosus | reverse complement strand
CTAATCTTGACAACAATCCAAGCGCCATCGCCAAATCAGCTGACTTCGAAATCAAGTTAAAGATATCAACCGATTTGCAGTAGGTCAGTCCTGATTTGGCCAACTTATCGGATAAGTGGTTGACTAAGATGAAGAGGACCCCCAAGTAATTGCAACATATACATCCCCAAATGGGGAACATCCATACCTCATGTGGGCTTTGCTACTTATTTATATAAGTAGCAATGGGTAGTCTGTTACGACTTAGACATGCTTGCAGTTTGAGTGTATCCCACCGATTACCCATTAGTAGACTATATTTTCTTTTGTGGAGCTATTTTCACTGATTTAGATGTGATTTCGGATTGGATCGTCTTTTGAATTGTCAAGATTATGAGTAATTTGTGCCGAGAATAGAATAGCTTTATTCAAGCCTTGGAAACCATTGGCATTGGTAAACCTGTAGTCATTCATCAACAAATATTATTTGAGAATAAGGAGGATGGAATGATGTTTGCAAGAGTGGAATGATTAACCTTCGACTTGAATGTAATTTGTGATTGTATCCACACTTCCCAGAAGAACCGTTTTACTGCAGCAATTTACTTCTCACATTTACTTTTCCGCATTTTTAACCCTTCCTTCTACAATAAATGTAGGTTGGTGTTGGCGCAGAGCAGTGGTGAAGCGTTTGCGATTCCTATGCAGACAGTTCCCGCACGAACTCACTTTTGTTGGGAAAATACTGCTCTTCCATCCAGTTTTATCCACTGGGTGACGAATTCCCCCAACTCGTCTTCACATGTTCAAGTCCGAGTTCCTTCCAGGTCAATGAAACACTGCTGAGCAGAAGTAGCATTTGGATTCCATCTAGCACCTCACATGGAGTCATGCTGCTTAAAATGCCATGATGACATGTCCTCATGTCTGTTCCATGGCAGCCTAAAGTGGCTTACTGGTTGATGCGATGTGACCGGGGCCTTGAATAACACACCTCCTCACCTTCGGCTTTTGTCACTTTGAGAGCGTGACACATCACATTACCGCTACATTGTCCAATAGGTCAGGATTTAAGTCCCTTTATCACAAAAGCTTCTCCAGCATTACTGCTCTTGGTCATTCATCCGCATCTTCCTTGGAATGGGTTCCCGCTTTCCACCAGTAGCACTTTGCCGTTTGGCATTCGGTGCTGTGGAAGGGCTGGAACAGTGAATGCGCCGCGGCGAATGTCTCTTCTCGGCCTCCACCTTGGACGTCCATTCTTCCCCCTACAGTCACCTTTTCAATCGCCTACTCACATTATTGAATCTATTTGGGCCATGACACCGCTTCTACTTCCACTTTTGTACAACCCTTCTCTGCGAGCATAATTTGGCTACCAAATGGACGTTTAAACTAATTTCTCAACGTGCCAGACAAAGGCGGAATGGCACAATAATACAAAATGGCACTCCACAAGTGGTGCGCTTCATTTGGTTGACAATTCAAACGAGCGCATTCACTGGGCTGGGGACAAAGAACTTGACCCCTAACTTGCCATTCAATTCGCTTATCATCGACTGAATATTTCATTCCAAACGTCTGTGACACTTTCGTTAATCTCATTCGTCTCGGAGACGATTGATAGTTTCATTACGCATGCTTTGCAATAAGCTCGGTGTTTCAGATGTCATGTAACAAAACAGTCCCGATCAGGCAAATTAAAAAGGTGCATTTACTACTGTTGACAAAATAAGTAGGGAGCGAGTTCTGTCCCACCATGGGTTGTGGGTAAACTTACTTAAACTGGAAGTGGAGATTGCACTGTACCGAGTAATCGCCGTTTCCTTAATGAATGTGTTTTAAAAGTGGTAAGTGGAGAGACATTTTCATTTCTCTAACCAAGCATTGGAAAAGTTGCTTGGTTAAATCACTGCGGTTGTAGAAGTTGTCGAAGATAGCAGTCCACTGCTCCACCTCGGCGCTTTCTTCTTGCCGTGGGAAGGCGTCTGACGTGACTTTGTTATTACGTTTGTGGCTAGTGCCGTTGTTGTTGGCACACATGAAAGAGGTGGCAGAGAGATGTCCATGTGGCCGTGGTTACTACCGATGACCGTTTCACATCGTGGTTTCCTCTTGAGCGTCGTCGCCGTTGCTCTTCTTCCTCCTGTGAATTCGTAATAAATGATGAGGCAAAAACGAGGATACTACTAGGGGACTGCCGCCATTCATTCCCCTGATGTGGAAAGGTTGTACGAGAAGTTGGCTGCTCTTCTTAAACTGGAAAGAGCCAAAACTTGGTTACATAAAATGTGGGCAAATAATGGGGAGGATGGACGGGTGGGTGGATGGAAGGACAAGCTAGTTCGAGGCTTATTAGATCTCACATAGGTGGATTGGAGATTGCTGCATTCGAAATGTATGGATGGTTCTGATGCCGGTGATATTCGTCCTAAATCCACGCATTCATACGTCCCTCCTTAGTTGCGTCACCATCCACCGTGACTTTTCCATCTGTACTCCACGTATTCCGCTTCCATCCACTCGTTAAGTATCCATGACTCCCGCGTGAATCAGTATTTGAAGCAATTGAGTGAAAACCCTTCCTCGTAGTTGACCGGGGTAAGGGTGGGAGGGGACACCTGGCTAAAAGTGACACTAGACACCTTCTGATTATTCCTAGCTTTAGTTTTACTCTTTTGTTCTGTAAAGACAGTCACACGTCACCTTTGGGCCAATCTGTCGTCGGAGCCTGACTTCACGCCGCTCATTTGTACTACCGCTCGAGGTGATGGGTTGCGCAACCTTCACCGTGGACAGGGTTGACTTCCTCCTCTACGCTGTGTGACCTCGTCTGCATCATGAGACCTACGTGGTGATTGTGGTGCCAGCGGACATCAGGCACTCGCTCTGGTTGGGATGTTGCTGCACGCTTACGTGTTAAATCAGCCGTCGCCAAAGTGGTGGGCCGTTTCAACAGGAGTTTTCATGCGCTAAGAGGCTGTATGATGTGGACTAGCGGTGCTTTCTTATGCGCTTTAGGGGTTGATTTTGATAGAAACCGGTACGCTGACAGAGAAGAATTGCGAAAGGACGCCTTAGGGGAAGAGTTATAGTTACAGGAGTGAAGATCTGTTGCTTGCTCATTCAGCAGCTCTCGTGTAGACCTTTCTGCTCTGCTTATGAATAATTCTTTGGTTTTTTATTGTAGCCTCTACGATACCGCCCATTCTTTTGATCTGCGGAAATACCTACAAATTCCTTCCATCTAATGTGAATGATTTGTAGATTTGACACCAATTGGTATCAAAGTGGCTGTCAGATGTACACTATGAGGCCACGCAGGCTTTGAATCTTGAGGTGATCCCGTTTGCCAAGAGATGTTGAAGTGCGAGCCGTATATCTCCACTTAAATATCATTAGTAAAATGTGATAGTGCGACAACCTCTTTGAATTGTTGCTCTGTTGTAGAGCTGTGATGATTCGTTTAGCTGTGTGCCTAATCAGGCAGGCATTTCATCCTCCTGAGGTGATTGCACTGGCACTCTTCCTTATGGCCAGCGGGCGATGCTAACAAGCTCTCAGCCAACCCACACGTCAATGACATCCATTTATTCCATGAAACTTTGGCGCAGTATAGTCCTAGGCCACATGTGCATCTAAAGAGGCGTCAATAAACACAGCTATACCAGCAAAGAAGTTCTAACTTTGTCATCTCATGCGTTCGATAGACGCTAGGGTTTTATGCCTACCATTGGATGCGAAAAAGTGGCATCGCAAAGTGACTTTGTAATAGCATAAACTGACGGCAAAATAATCATACATTGGTAAAATATATGCTTTGTTTTTAGTATAGTCAACAGTGATGTTTAAGAATTTTCCTAATTGAAGTGTCAGCATGCCATCGCTACATTGTGTGCATCAGTACTACAAATTAATAAAAGTAATAAGTTTTAGAGTAAGTCTAACCTCATCTGAGCTTATTTGCACTTTTTCATTATATGCAACCGACGCAGAATAACTAATCAGTTAATTCGGGGTGTTGGTGTGGCGCCACGTTTTGTATTTGTTCTCAAAACAATGTGCTGTTGCCTCGCAATATAATTTTTAGCATAAATATATGTATGCAGTTTCACTTACTTACTTACAGGATGGATCCTTTGTATAATTAAATGCGATTAGTTAGGGGTGTTTTGCTCTTTCGTAATTCAGTAGTCTGAGTTGAAGTCCGTTTGCTTTTGTTCACAGTAAATACACAACGTCTAATTCGAAGAATAACCGTAGAAATTTGGAGGCAGGGTTTGAGCAGCCCTGTTCCTCCCGGCGACAGCAGTACCATCGCCGTCAGGCGTCCAGTCGCTCTCATCTGTCGTATCGCCACTACCAACCCCACTTCAATCAGCATCGCAACACGCCACCTTCTGTCGCGGCCTCCTCTCATTTTATGAACGACTATATCGTTCACGGCTCACCAGGTTCACACCATAGTTGTCCATTCAAGGTATTCTGGACATATACGGAATGCTTTACGGGGCCTTTTCATCTGTAAGTACCCAGCGATTCCTGATTTTAGCATCGACGAGGAGGCGGAAGCTGTAGTAGTAACAGTTCCAACTATCTACCAATTCACCAACCCGCTACGGCGTCCGTGATACCGATCTGTCATCACCCTCTTGCGTCTAGAGTGATACCAACGTCGTCGAGGCCTTTCAGCATATGTAACTTCAATTGTTCCGTTCCTATGGTGTCCGTAGCATCTTCTATCCCCACTCAACAGCACCAGCAGCAGGCAAAATCTAGACAGGATGAAGATGCTGTGGATCTCAGTAGCACGCCCCGAACACCACCTAATACCTCCTCGATTTCAACGCAAACCCCTGCCTTCATTCCAACAATGTCTGTGGTGGCGACCACAATGTCTGCGAAAATTATGACCGGACGAAACTATCCTGCACTTAACTACCTCGATTCTCTTTCATTTCAAATATGGCAATTTTTCCTGGAAAATCGACAATCTCCTGGAACTTATGGAAAGAAAGTTCATTTTAGAAATGCCCTCCACTTAATCATTTCGTCGGTCTTCCAAAGTATGTTTACGTTAGTGTTTCATTCACCTGTCCATCCCATATGTATGTCGTAATTCCGAATGCGTTTGTCCAGATATTAGTTAATTATCGTATTTGTAATCTCTTCTCTCCTCTGCTTCCCTTTTGTTTCTAATTGAACTCTTCTCGTGGCATAGACTCGAAACTCTTCATTGTGGGCTCTTCAATCAACGGCTTTGGGTCGGATCAAAGCGACACCGATTTGTGCCTTGTAGTTACATCACAGGAGTTGCAAGGCAAACGAGATGCCTCCGCGGTGCTGCACCAACTTATGACACCTTTGCGCAAATGTAGTGAGTCTTAGTTTTACCGGTTTTCCCCAAGAATAAGGTGAATATTAAACGCCTATTCGCAATTTGGGTTCGCTGTGTATTATCACTGATGAAGTGAAGTGACTTGACCTACGATGGTTGAGGCATATTGGCAACTGGTTTTATGTCGAAGGTGCGTTCCAGGCGATGAGTTAAACAATGAAGTAGGTACCGTGTAGATGTAACAGAGGAATGCATGGGAAGAGGGATGTGTTCATTTTATGCCCTCAGATGTCTCACTTGGACCCTTAGAGTCAAGGGCATTTTTCTTTCTGAACACTGTCCTGCATTTATTGTAATTTCATCCACTAGGTCAGTTGGCGGAGTGATAATGGTCCTGTTGCATGAATGCCGTTATGAACGCATTTCAGGGTTCAGAGATGCAGTTTATTTGTTCGTTTGGTAGGTTTATGGTTAAAGGTACGGTAGAATTGACAATTGAAATAAATACAGTGGACGCAATTGCTAACACACTCTTGCGATATGAAGAGGTATATGACCTTGAGGTTTTACTCGTGTTCATTATTTGGATTGCCGTTCCTGGCGCTATCAGTTCTCTGGCTGTCTGTCTGGGTAATTGGCAGCTAGGAGTAAGTAATGGAAGTGGATATTTTGAGGTCCGACCTAGTTCCATTGGTTGTCGGTTCGCAGAACTCAAACTTGGGGTAGTTGTAAGAATGGATGTGGTGTGTAGTTAGCTATGCGTGGGATTGTTGCCACACTTATAGAATGGATTTGCCAACGCTGCCACCGCCGTAACACTTGCGTATCTGGCAGGGCGTGGTGTAATTGGGAGGGTAGGGAGGGGCCGAGAGGTTGGTTATAGAAGTGGCATGGGCAGGACTGTGCTGCACCAGCTTGGAAGCTAAATCGTGAACACGTTACTTTAATGTTTTGTTCTCTATGCTTCTTTTTCCAGGTTTTATCAGGAGCTGTAATCTGATTCGCGCCAAAGTGCCGATCCTTAAGTTCCGTGACCAACTGTCGGGTATTGAGTGCGATTTGAATGTCAACAATGTGGTGGGAATTTACAACACCCATCTTCTCGCCATGTACACTCGAGGTGAGATTATTTCAACTTTCCCCCTTGTTTAATTACTATCCTCAGTGTTGGGGCAAAAGTGAATCCCCATTTGCCCCCCTCCCTTGTTATTGATTGGTGACTGACTAGGTCGCAAAGCCCATTGATCAATTTTCGGGCCAATCATATGTGCACCGAAGGAGGCACATACTTTTCCAGGTTGAATAGCAAAAAGGCGTTGCTTTACATTTCTCTGACTACTTCATAGCACTACTATGGTGCTATCAGTTACCATTAGTCACTTTCCGTAAGGAACGATTTTAAAGCTTTAGGATGATGTCTGTTGTTTTGACTAGCCAGTTTTGAGGCCTCTCTTCATGAACTGAATACTGCATTTTTTACAAAGGATATTGTTGTGTTGGTGAGGAGTTTATGCTGCTTACACCATCTTTGTAGTTAGCTACCGACTGCCGTTTTATGCCTATTTCATGGTACTGGAAGGCGCTTCCCATTAGGCCCACACATGTTGCTTAATGCATTTTTGTGCTTGGTCGTGCAGCCGCAAGTACATCGATGAATGATGATGAGTTACACCACGTTTACGTTGGGTCAGAAGATGACCAGTAGCTTATTTGGTGTGTTTGGGGCGTGCTTCTAATCGATGAAGCGAACTTGATAAGTATGGGTTCTTTCGTTAATAGTCGACTCTCGGTTGCGTCCTCTCGGCGTGTTTGTGAAGCACTGGGCGCAAAAGATGGACGTCCATGATGGTAGCCGTGGCCGGCTTTCTACATATCCCCTACTCTTGATGCTCATCCAATTCTTGCAGTGTGGATGCTCGCCTCCTGTTCTACCAAATCTGCAAGCTCGCTTCCCTGTAAGTTCTCTATCCCTTAGTCGTTGAGTATAAGAGCAAGGGGTAGTTTGTTGAAGCTCAAAAACTATTTGCAATTGGAGTGCATCCTACTGATAACTTGTGAGTAGGCTTTTTCACCGTTTGCGATGTTATTTTCTCTTGTCCAAAAGTGGTCAGAACTGCTTTATTTAGGTTATGGAAGCCATTGGCATTGGAAGGTCTATTTCCATTTACCAACTATTTTTGCTGGAGGACAAACTGGATGAAATGGTTTCTCTGAGCTTGAGTAATTTTTGTCGAGTGTGTGTGTGGCTTTCAGAATCCCAGTTTAATTGTGACCACACTTCTTAGAGGATGTGTTGTGCTGCATTTGTGTACTTCCTGATATTCCCCCTATTTGTGGACTCTGTCCGGGAAATGTAGCCTGCGTGAATGTGGTTTGAAAGACTGCTAGACGGATGTATCACTCATCTAGATTCTCTATCCCTTGCAGAAGATCTTCGACTACGAGCGTCCAGTTAAGGAATTAGACATGCGTTTACAACTACCCTGGGACGAGATGTGCAGTGCCAACACGTCCACGTTAAGTGAGCTCTTCGCCGGCTTCATAGCTTACTATGCAACCTTCGATTTTGCTCGGTGGGCCATCTCAATTCGCTGTGGCCAGCCCTTGCCCATCGATGTGGCAATCCGGTGTCTTCCACCCCACGAACAAGCACACACTGCGGCCTCCTTCAAGATCTTTGTTGAAGGTGGGTGAGGGCGTTGTGGAATCGGTTAGAATAGCGATCTGCCATGCTAGAATTCGGGCGCTTGTAGAAATTTAACGCTTTTAATGGTCTTTCATCTGTGACATCAAGATTTCCGTGTTTATGGGAGGAGATTAGGCTAGTTGTCTACTTTTATGGATGTATTTCTGTCACTTTCGCCAGTGTAGCTTATCAATTCAGTGCCTATCGCCTTACCACTGTAGGAGAGTTGTTGATTAGTATTGAAGCGTTTTGACATCGAAATAATGGTGGCGATGGCGGAGGTCATGTCAAGGAATTGCTGTTTTACTACATGTGTTTTTCCAATTGCAGAGCCCTTCTGTAAAGCGAACGCTGCACGCTCCCTCTATGATGAGACAGTTTTGGGACAAATTCAATGCGCATTCAGTTGTACAGATGGAGTTCTGCGAGCGCAGAAACCCCTGGAGTCTCTTTGGAAGCAGTCTTCTCCGTCATCCACCACTTCGTCAACATAGACCGTAATGTCGATGGCATCAATGACGATGAAGGTGGTGGTTTCTTTCTGTTTCAGTTCTTACCCACTTTCCTCTCCTTCACTGACGATTCGTTGATTGATTGGGCAGATAAGCCAGCAAGGCAGCCAAATATGTGACTAAATAACTTAACGAGGTCTATTTTATTTTTTGAGTGTCCGAGTTAACCCGTGTCTTTTTCTCCCTTTGGCTCAAAAAAAAAATGAGTGAAGTTGCACATGTTGTGGCTTTTGAATGAAAAAAAAAGAAACAAGCTCTTGGATGGCTGCAAAACCATGTGGGGGGGATTTTCATGACACCATTTGGTGACGGTTCGGTGTGGAGATTTTTTGAGGAAACTTTTATACGTTAAATTGATGTTCGTATTGTTTACAAAGAATAGTTTAGAAATCGGCAAAATTAGGTGTCACGGAGCGTCACAAGTGGATGACCTGTCCCCCTTGTCGGCCTACGGTGATTCCTGGCCTTAGAATTTGGCTTAAGCAGATTGATTAAGCTTATACGTTGGTTAGAGGTTGGGCGCAGCAGTTGAATCGGTGGACAAGTGATGCCACTATCTGGGCAATGTAACTCCTGAGCTGTGGTGGTTTATCTTCCTGTGGGGTTTCAATGGTGGATCCATTGAAGTTGCTTGATTAACTTTGGGATAAGTGATCATATGCTTCATGTGGGCACAATTAATCCGCAAAGTGTGGATTGAAATTGTCAAGCACCAAAAAAAGACGTCATTTTTCCACCATGAAGGTCATTTCAAAATTCGGCAAATGGGACTCGATTTGACTTAATCTGGGCTCACTGTGATGTCTTAGTTGATTCGTTTCCAGTAGGCAAACAAAAAATAAGGATTCAATATTTATTGTTTAATTTGACAGATCTAATTGACATGGTTGGTCGAAGTGGACTAGGTTTTGTGAAAAAAAACGAGACGTGAAAAAATATTACTAACCAATCACCTGACTCAGTACATTGTCTACCCTTGAGCTGGCCAGCCGATTGGTTGGTCAGCTGAGTTGAATGGAATTCTATTGGGTAAGTGAAAAATCGATATTTCCCACGGTGGTTCATACTGTTAATCAGATGATTTTGCCGATAGGATCTGGGTGGGGAAAAAATCGATGATATTTAGGACCTACCGCATAGATAATTGGCTTATTGATTAGGGGAAAAAGTCAATAAATCTGCCATTACCAAAGGGGGACCCCGCGTTTCCATGGCTCAAACCGTAGGGAGGTCAGATTTCCCACCAGATACACACGAAAAGTCGACAATAATTTCCCCTCCCCAAGGACCCAGAATCCGGCCAATCATTTTAAAAATCCAGATAAGCCAAACTTCTGTGATTGGCTTTTTATTTTAACCACAATTGTTACTGCATATAATGTGCGCCTTGGTGCATAAATTTCTCCTTTTAATTGAGCCCTGTGTGTGCTGCTAATTGAGTGTAATTGCCAATGTCCGATCGGCAGTAGCCCCCTTTTGCTACGCTGATCCGCCTTTACTGCATCAACTTCTTCAAAAAGTTTGATTTGGCATCTTTGTCTGGTGTTTCGTCTTTTCGTGGCGTTTCTACGGGCGTTTTTGACTCCCTAGGCTTTGACGAACCCTGGCCACCATCATTCGCTTCAGTTCTCGATGCCTTGCCTCGCGGTGATTTTGTCTCTGTGGTGAGTGGCGGCACTGTTACTGGCGTAACTGAGGTTCGAGGTACTTGAGTTAGACTTGTGACATCTCCCTCCCCAGTTGCATCAGTTTGAATGAAATTTCGGGCCAAATTTGTCGGCCAGAAGATATACTAAACACAAAAAAATGGGGTCTACTCATTGTGCAATAATTAGGAAGCAAGTCTCCTCTACGCAACTCACGAGAATGTACACGTGGGCCGCGAGGTCAGCCGTGCTTGCTATCGACCGATGCAGCGCCAGACGACGCCACAGAGCGATGTAGTCACCATTAATGATAAGAATTATTGGCAAAACCCAAAACCTAGGCACAAGTCGAGGTTATTGTTGGCGAGAAGAAGAGGCAACTCACCAAGCTGAGTAGAAGAAGATCAGTTGTAAGTAGAAGAGGCGTTTCGCTGGCCAATGAGTGTTAGTGTACATTGCAACCAATAGAAAAACAAGCCATGTAACTACGTTCAGGGTCACCAAAGTGTAGCCCGTCGGTGACTGGAAGCGATATTTAGCTCGACCCGAATCAAAAGCCTTAAAGAAGCAAGGAAGTTTAAGTAAATCCCATAACTCCTGGCCTTATAAAACATTGCTTAAGTCATTCTTATTAAAAAAGGCGAACAAAATATCCTCTTATGAACAATATCATGCCAAACAGGTTTATTAGTCCCAGTAATTACTGATCAAGGGTTAATTGGCCGAATTCGAATGGTAAAGTCATATTCATCTGGAGGTTATTGCTCATCTACCAATGTCCGTTTAAATTTACTTCAATGGCCCGCCGATGCTACTTATTTTTTGCTAGTAGCGGTCGGTAACCACGCGGCATTTTAAAAATTTCATAATTAAGAAAATGCGCTACGCCAAAAGCATCTCAGTAAGCCAAAAATATGCCTTTTCAAGCGTAAAATGCTACAATCTGCAAATTATTAGCCGAATTAAGTAGGGAATGAGGTGAAGTTGACTTGCACACTTCAGTAAAGTAAATCAGGACAATATCTTTTGAGCAACTAATTGGGGAATAATTTGCTTTCCAAGACAAGCTTTATCTCTTGTTTTGGCTTAATTCTTTAAGTAGATTTGAACGGTCTGGATACCGTGCACGAAACTAACAGAACGACTGTTTTCTGGGTCCAGGGACTTATCTGAGCCATGAAAACTGTACTTTTATTAAAGAGAAACAGTTTGGACTGCAAATGAATCAGCATTTATCTCCGATGCGCCGTTGTTAAGACACTAGTTACGAATATATTCACCGGCTTAGATACATACACTGTAAATACCACATATCCCATAAACACTGCAGACCGTGGCTTCGTCGTTATGTGATCGGCTCAAACAAACACACTTGTAAACAATACTTTGAAGATCTCTCTCTTTCAAGTTGTTAAGGGTTTGCCAACTCGACTTTGTGACTGTGCAGTCCACCCCTCTTGACAAGTTCTGATGTGGGGCTTTGTTTTTTGTCTTGTGCTATCTATGAATGAACCGCTAAGCAGACACCTCGCAATAAATGCATCAGTGAGTGGATCAGAGATGGATGAATGAAAGGGGTGGAAGGGGAAGAGGTTAGATTAGTAGAGTTTGAAGCTAGAGCAGACAGATACATGAACAGATGGAGGAGAGAGCACACACTGGACGAACGGAATCGGGGTGAATGACTGAATAGAAAAGCACGAAAGTTCGAAAAATTTGCAAAATGGAAAGCAACTAAGATAAAGATACTCGGAATCTGGACAAAAGTAGCCCAATCCTTGCAAAAATATTTTTTAACCTACCAGCGTGGTCGTGATCCCACAGGCCAGTTGAACGAGACCATAAATGGTGACTGTTGCTAGGAGAGTAATTGTCAGACGCTTTCCGGGATCCCTGTGAACAATGCAGTAGCCAGAAGCAAGAAGCAGCAATAAAGCCACTAGGGCACAATTGGCGGTACCACCCATAATGTCGCCTATAATCGACGGAAGTGGTAAAAAGAGGTCAAGCTACTTATAGTAGTAATTAAGTAGCACTTAGGGTGCGAACAGGTAAATAATCGGTCAGAAACTCAAGACTAATCGATTTTTTTTACCAAAAGGCTAATTGAACACCTCAAGCTTCTTCCATTTTGAGTAGACCTTGAATGGGAACGTCCGGCAATCGGTTGAGTAACAGTTCCCAATGCATTCCACCTCACACACAAACGCAAAACTTATTCGTCTGAAGAACAAAGACTAGACAACAGGAGTCCTCTTGGTCTCCAGCAATTGGATTCCTACGACAGTGACTTAGAGTTCTGTCGTCAGTCTCTATAATAAGCTAACATACAGAGTGATCCAATTTGAAAGTAGCTTAATTGAATCGACTCATGACACCACGAAACCAGTCAATCCACCAATAAATTAGATTTGCTCCACAACTGGTTCTTTTCTCCCATTTAAGCATATTTTTTCGATTTTTTTGGATTTTAAAAATATTGAATAATTTAAACTCACTGGTAATCTCCAACCACAGGAGTCTTCGACCAGCATTAGACAGATGACCCATACACATGAGAGCAAAAAGCCACTTCAGAAAGGCGAAGAAAAATACTCCGAAGAAGAGAAGCAGTGGATATAGCAGATGGCGCTTTTCTTTGGACGTTACTACAAGGCAGAAGAGCAACCAATTTGCTCAGCAACTTGTATGCAATTTCAGTAGGTGAGTGTTCCTGCCAGTAGCAATGAGGAGCAGCGACTCTCACTGGCAGAAAATATTAGTACGTTCTTTCTAGGTGCAGTTTTAGTATATTTAATCATAGTTGTTCCAAAAAAGTCATTCGGTTAAAATGTGATAGAGAAAGAAGTCATTCTGATTCCTAAAAGAACTTTGGAGCAAATCGCATCGGTCCGTTCGCCAAACAATCTATGCTATCATTTCTTCTATCCTTTCTTCTAACTACTCATAAGGGTATTCACTCATTCACCGATCCCACCTTCGTGTTCAGTTATTTCGGGAATTTTTTTGATTCTATAAATCAGTCGCCGATCCTTCCATCCGTTCGTTTGCATAAACAATCAAGAAGAGCAAGCAATTAGTGGTACGCCTAATCAAATCAATTTCATAGTGGTCAACCTTCTTCGTAAACCTTCTTTTGTGTCAGGTAAAGCTCTAGGAAGGAAACTGATTATTTTGGTCAAATAAGATTCGTTTAAAATTTGTATCTCTCAAAATAATTAAAAGGGTAAATTTAGAGGTAATTATTTGTAATGAAACCAGCTCTGGTGGAAAAAAGTATCAATGGGTAAGCGACAAAGATAAAATTTAGAAAAGCACCCAAATTTAACACTAAAGTTAGTAGGTATTAATGAAATCAGTGGGTCATAATGTCTTAAAATCTAATGAGATTGATAAAAGACCTCTCTTTACTGTCTGGTTATGTCAAAAAAGTAAAAAGCAGGAGATTCCCAAAGTGATAGTGTGGTGTGTACACCTAATCGCGCACAATGCAGGCTTCTAGCAAATCAGGAATTTTTAACAAAAAAGAGCATGAAAGGCATTTTTTTAGATCCATTTTGCCTTACTCAATATCCAACCACCGATAAAAAGTATTCCGATTGAAGCCACCCAAAAAATCAGAACGGTCTCCAAACTGCCTACAATTGTAAAAACATTAAAAACAAAATAAACACTAAAGCAGAAAAAGGAAAAACAAGTTTCAGACACCGAAATCGTCGAGGGAAAAATGCCTTCTGAACAAATTTCCACTGCCTTTCCCATTTTGCATTTCAAGGCGGTAATATACCGGTGGATAGATTTTTCTCCCATTTTCCTTAAATGGTTCCTGAAACTGATGGATATGCGAGATAACAAGTAACAGTTACCTTTGTTTCGCAACTATCTAGAGCAAAGAAAAACCAGGAAATTTTTCCTGGGGTAAACGTAATGTCGGGCGATTTACAGTAAACCCAGTTGGGAGATACACTAGAGTCGGAACGGTAGAGTGAATAGACGGACTGAAGAATGCTTGAGTGATGACTTTCTATAGGAAAAGTGTAGAGCTGACGAGGAAAGTCGTGACGAGAGTGATTTCGATAACGAGGGTCGATTTCCACCATCCGCTCCACTATACCACTTTTAGCTTCATGAAAATCGGGTAATTCAAAGGGATGTGCAAAGTTTCTGAGGTCAACGTGCTCGCACCAGCTACTCTCTTCAGCGGAAAGTGAAAATTTTTGATTGGGAGAAAAATTCTGCAAAAGTATGAGTTTTTCGTCACATGTCTAGAAAGTATTCATGTAACTCAAATCCTGATCTGTCAAACCATCCGCGAAGTGTATGCAACGTCCCATATCTCCGGTGCGTTCCAATAAGCATTTAAGAATACTAAGCCCAAAATCTATACTTTAAGAAGGTACAAAAATAGTTTTACTTCTGGGTAGACAATTTCAAACCTAAGGAGACTTTCATGTTTGTGGTAACAAAATCGTGAGAGGTAATTTAATTCCTAGAAGGTGAGGAGGGGTTATCAAAATTACTTTGTCGTGATAAAGACTGCCCTCGTATATAATGGCTGAATACTCTTTTATTAATGATAGTAATGTTAGGGATATTATCACTTTAATTGGTCGCATTGTCATCTATTTGATATATCACCTGCGAGTTGAGGTCGACCTCAGTAAAAATCAAGTAATGTAAACAAATAAGGTGGTTAGCAAGTTATAAAAATGCTTTAAATCTGCAAATTACAAATGTCACATTATTTTTGGGTCTTTTTACCTTAGTTTATACTTAGTGGAAGCCTTTTCACCACTTATTATGCATCGGACTCTACTATTATTCGGAGTAAGTATTAATCACTGCAGTCTTCACTAAGGCTAAAAATTTCGAAATCCTGGATTTTGTACACAGATTACTACCAGTTACCCTACCTTTCCTTCTAAACGCTCCACCGCTGGTCACTCTACTGATAATCGAGAAGGACTTATACAGAAACGGTGGATCAGGCAACGCAACTCCCTACAAGCTATAAAATTTTGCCAACTCTACAATTGCTGAGGACTCTTGATATCTACTTAATGGCTCTTTAATACCGAGATATAATGTTGGAACCGAATATACGGAATAATCTAAACACCAACACTCAACTCATAACCCAGTCCCATCCTCAAGCGTTCACCACACTGAGGCCCCCACGCTTAAAAGCACCCAGCCCGACTGGAACCAGACAGGTCCACACTCCCGACTTCTGACCTAGGAAGAACTTAAAATATTCATAATTGGGGCATAATTTACAACGATCCTACACGGCGATAAGACGACACAAACTATGCCCTCAACGAGCCCACGAGCGACCACTTCCCCCATCAGCTGGACCGAAAACCACAAAAGGAGGCTGCATTTGTCATACCTCTTTTCTACTAAAGGTGGATAGATTGGCAGGGTAACTGCTCTTTTTTTAGGTAAGTAAGGTGGGCAGGCAAGTAGTTCGATGTGTATGCGTCTTTTCTATCCCCTCATAACGGGGCAGAATGGAATAAGAAATGGAGCGTGGATTTATGGCAAAAGGAGATGAAAGGTAAGAAGGAGAAGAGGGGAGGGGGGAAAGAAGCGAGGCTAAATGGTGAGGGTGCAATGGAATGGAAGCGAAGGTAGACAGCGTGAACACACGCGTATACACATACACGCACACACGGTAACTACTACTAAACCGGTCTGCTTCATCTAAGTGGTGAGAGGGGAGGGGCAGGGAAGGGAAGGTCTCCGAAAGAATGAGCGTACACAGAGGAGGAATGGAGGCAATTTCTTTCGGCTAACAATCGATTGGGCAAAGGGACAAGTACACACCCGTAGTGACCGACGGTCGGAGGGAGCAATCGATTGAGCACAGAAAGGAGGCGAGAGTGATTAGATGGCTGGTGGGTTGGTTTGGCGGTGGCGGTGGTGGTGGTGTTGATGACTTGTTGGCAGGACAGATATGGCGTCTAGCATGCACCCGAATTTCGTCGTGAAGCCGATGGTGATGTTTGGTGAGATGGTGGATTAATCTTTATCTCCGGTGCCGGCAGATGAGGAGTAGTAACAGTAGTGGTAGTAGTAGCAGTAGAAGGAGGTGGCGGTGGTGTAGTCGCTGTTGCACTTGCTCCCCCTCCCGCCGATTCCGTCTCGTTGGCATGGAAGAGAACGGCAATATCACGCCCAATAGCTCCATCAAAGTCACTACTAAAGAGACGCAGAGCACGGAACCGACCACCACCACCGCTACCGCTGCCGCGATGTGAATCACTCGTCTCGTTGCCGCTGCTGTAGCCACCACCGCCACCACTGCGATGGTGACGTCGCTTCTCCTTCTTCTTGCGGTCACGTCGACTAGTAAAATATGGCAAATTTTGGCTATCAGTAGACAGCTAAACCCGGCTTCAAACACACCCAGACTCAGACTTCTTTGACTGGACACGAAAGCTAAACGTGACCGAGCTTAATGCCCAGGAGGCTCATGAGAGAAGAGTCATCGAAGCCCCTGTCCCCCCGACAAGCAGTCGAAGCAAAAGCGCAGCTGGATGATTTCGAAAAAGGTCCCTAATGGAGCTGCTACGGCATGTTACGCAAATAGCATAAAGAAATAGAACCTCCTTCACACTCATCACGCACATGTAGATGCTTGGACAGCACTGAAAGTGGAAGCAAGGCGACAGGAAGGAATGGATACCACATTCCAAAAAGGAACTCACCTTTTCCTACTCTCATCATCACCGCCTTGATCGACCAATCCAATGCCCGAGAGTTGTCGCCAAATCAGTGTCTTCGAGACCTCCTCACTAACACTGAAAGGCTACAATGTGGGGGGGGGGGGAAGTTGAAATAAAATAGTGGTTTTGTGGAAGAAAAGGAACCACGCAAGGTGAAACTTGACACAAACATGTCAACTACCTGTTCGATCTGGAGGAGGGTTACAACAAAGTTAAATCATTTCCACACAAATGAAGACAATTTAACCCAGTGCCGACGCAAAAAAAAGGAAGAAGAACCAACCTTTTCCTCCGTGTTAAGCATTATAGGCTGTGAGAGCGGCAGGGAATCCTGAAATCACCACAATGCTTGATTTATTGTAAGGTGTTGTTTTAGGAATAAAGATGTAAAAAAATCGACTAACCTTGCTACTGAAGTCGTTGGTGGAAGGATACCGACGATCGGGGCCGGTGGAAATAGCCTTGCGATTGCGAGAACACGAACTGTCGGGAAGAATGTCGTCAAGCCAGTACAGTTCTTCTTGGGTGAAGATAAAATCGAGCGCACGACGCACAAAGCACATTGCAAGCACCTAAAAGAATGATTGCTGGCATTTTCTCATGCAATCCACCTCAGAAAGGTGTGATAAGATGGCAGGGGGGAGAGGGAGGGGGGACGTACCATCAGAGGAAAGAGGATGGAGATTTGAGGAACAGATTTGATGACGTAGAGGAGGATAAGGCACAACACCTGTATGACCGTGAATAAGTGAACCCGACCCAAACGCACATGACTGAATGGAGGGGAGAAAAAACACAGAAAATATATAAAAAATAAGTACTTGACACATCTGGAAAGCCCATCCGTGTAGACAAACTAACCGCAGATAGGTGTAGTCAGGTTGGTATTTGGCTGGTGTGAAGAAGAGTCCAACGCGCTCCATCAGTTGGAGACCGTTCAGCGAGGTGATACCCATGAGGAGGAAGACACCGTAAAGCACTGCCATGGGGATGCGCTGTTGATCAACGAGAAAGTCAAAAAGAGCATGAAAATGAAACGAGTGAAGTGACTGATTGCTAGAGGATCGAAAAAATGAGCAGATGGATGGATTCAGACTGGAGAGATACAGTAATTGACTGTTCAACGGAGCGGATGATGACGCGGCACTTACGCGAAGGATGGAGGACATGAAGACAGAGAGACCAATGAAGAGGAAGATGAAAAATCCCGTGACACGTTGTTCTCGACACCCCAGAAAGATGGGCCGCTCACCCGGTGCTGCCGATTCGGATTCTTTTTTTAAAGAAATCACGTGATTAATGGACAGCACGGTGGCTGCCACGAACCAGGGAATGCCGAGTATTGAGTTGACCGCTATCGTGATTGTCACTATCAACAGGTCGAGGTGGTAACCGGGTCCCTTCTACAAACAAAAAAGGAGTAGAAAGCATTGAGAAGTAGTGTTGCGCATGCAAATGGATGCCTGTGGGAGGCGGCCTCTTTGAAGTTCGCACCTTCAGTTTATTTTCGCGTCGATTGACAATGACAGCGGTGATCTGTTGATCCATGAAGACCAAAATAACCGCCAGAAGAGCAGGACCAGCGGCAACCAGAGCGGACCACCAGGGATTCCCATTGAAGGGTGAAATTATCCAACCACGTTTCTACAATTCGGCAGATGAATAGTTGGGTGGAGAAGGTTGGATTCTAGACTTTCAGCGATTACGTATCCTTGAAAGACTGACATACACTTCCCCTTGTGGATTATTACATAGAAAATTTCGGTGATTTCGAGAGCAGAAATACTTCCAAATGACTGAACACATGAGATTCTACAAAGCGACCTCTGGAGGTGCCACAAGACACCCCAATCTGAGAATAGTTCTGCTAAAGGCGCATAGAAGGGTTAGAAGACTGATGCCAGATGCGTATACCATCGGCGGGGAGACGATGTAAAGGGAAAGGGGGGAATAAAACGACGAAACAGCCCTCTCTTTCCTCTTTTCCTGAAGGTTCCCCTCAGCTCTCATAGCGATCAATCTTCTGTTTTGGTCGTCTCGAGGGTTCGAGTGGTCCAATAAGGGGAAGTGCGGCTAAGAAAGGAGGGTTTCGCCTGGAAGTCAGTGCCACAGGGTGGATGATGCTCTCCGACGAGCACTTCTTGCATGCTAACCAAGTATCGTGGCAACGTAGCATCTCGCGTCGGCGGCCATCTCACGCTACTGTCATTTGAATAGCGCCTAACTGCCTCTCTGCACTAATCTCAGCCATTTGTAGTGTGAGTAGCTATAAGGCCTTCACAATATCCAAGTATTCATTTAATAGCCCAGTTCAGTTGAGTCGAATCCGATATCCCTTCACTACTGAGCTTGAAGTAGTTCCTACGGTTTCAGCCGTCCGTCCCCCCCAGAAGGGGAAGCCATTTTTCCACTATGCTTTGGCAAAGATTACCATTGTTATTCTGCAGTGAGTTCATTGCAGAGGTCAGTAAGCATACGGAGTCTGCAACTAGTTCTGCTAGACTGGCAGCGAGGGAGATTGGGAGAAAGGCCACATAAAATCGAGTTTTTTGTGATAAATAAATCGAGAAATTAAAGCGCCTCTCCAAAGCCATTTTCTTGTCTATCACAACTCTTTTTCTAGGTAAGAAAATAAACCCAAGAGGAGTAACGAAAAAAAAACTGTCCACTTATGCCAGTGATTAAGTATCATATTGAAATGCGTACATTGTAACCGAGTGTGGGTTCAAATGTGGCAGGCACGAGGAGCTTTGGTGTGTGGAGACCGCAAAAGAAGTCGATGAGACTGCAAATAACGATGGCAATGAGCACCGCAAAGTCCGAAATCAAAGAACGGACCTGGAAGTAAAAGATGTTTAAACATCAAAGACACCAAATCAAGCATTAAGAAAGTTCAAATTCGTTAAAACAACCACACCAGATGGAGGTAATCGCAAACCTAATTATAAATAAGCATTTTGAGTAGATGAGTTGATGAATGGACGGGTAGAAGGATAGGTGGGAGAACCAATGGGTGATTGAATGAGTGAGTAAAATAATGTATGAATGGAGAGGTAGATGGATGAATATTCGCATCTCAGGCAGGTTGATGAGTGGATGGACGGAAGCGAGGATGGGTGACATGACACAGGTGAGTGGAAAAATGACTTGAGCAAGTAATGACTGAATGGACACGATTGTATACGAAAGAATTGAGCTCCACAAAATCTCTTCTCCGACCCTTCCAAACAAGCAACAGTGGATTAGTATAGAAGGCCTTGGTATAGATGTTTTATTCCACGGCATAACTGGCTTGACACAAGCTATAAGTAAACTCACACGAGACGGAAAGAAACGTGAATTCCGCAGACTTCGCAGACCATAGGAGAGGAAGAAGCAGAAAAGAGCCAGGAGGATACAGAAGAAGAAGATATCCGGGGAGTAGAATCCTTTGCACGCCTTGTCACTCCACGTGCCGCGAAGGATCTCGCATTGTCGTTGGGCCTCCATTGATTCCCAACTGTAGTAATTTTTATTCAGTTTGTCCCAGTCGATTGTCTAGGTGGAAAATTGTAAGGTTTTCCGATAGCCCACCTCACTACAGACACAAGATGGGAGTAAGAGTTGCATCTCCACTCACCCCATTCTCGTTGAGGTGATGGTGCGCGTCCGTGTCATTGGTCCCGACGAAGGGCAAGTCGAGGATTGGGTACTTCTCACGTGCATATTCCAGCAATTCTGCATCTGTGAAGTTGCTCGTTTTTA
Organism: Echinococcus granulosus; assembly: GCF_000524195.1. Lineage (NCBI taxonomy): Eukaryota > Metazoa > Platyhelminthes > Cestoda > Cyclophyllidea > Taeniidae > Echinococcus > Echinococcus granulosus. The sequence continues at coordinate 13,193 of NW_020170564.1, read as the reverse complement.
TGCAAGTGCAATTATTCGGAGGCGCGAAGAAGGGCCTCCATCGACTTAAAGAATAGATGAATACTTACTACTCGGGACAGCTTAAGTAAGAGCTAATTTTTAGCCTCTCCAACTCACAGATTGACAGGATATTTGTAGGCGATCGAGTAGGTCTTCTTGATGGCCTCAAAGATGAAAATTAACGCAATAAGAAGAGCGAAGGACTCCTCCGTGAAGCGAGTAATAAACCGAACCAGAGCGGAGAGATCGAAGGTAACCATGATGAAGAGGATTAATGTGACCCACATGCCAATCCAGAAACGGAAGGAGAGATAGGACCAACGGTTTGATCTGTGCAAAAAGCACAATTTGTGGGTAGCACTTCGGTGAAGGATGTAGATAGTTTGTGCAGGTGAACTGGGAGATTGCTACTTAAATCTCGTACAGCACTACTTGGAAGGAGTCTGCTGGACTCGAGGAGACTTATGACGGGGAGGAGATTGTGTTTTGGCACCGACCTGCATTGCAAGAGGCTAAAATATCTTCCAAATGACTATTACAATACTACTTAACATGCCTAATTAAGTAGGTGGGAACACAAACCCACCGTAGGGGGAACGGAACATGAGAATATACTGAATTGAAGTAACCGCGGGCAAACACACCCAAAGCACACCACGTAAAGCATAAAAGAAAGGCTAAAACATAGAACCACTACTTCACAAGATCAGTGTGGAGAACTCACTCGCACAGGCGATAGATGATGCTTTCAAAGATAAGAACGGGACCGGTGCTACCCATGATTGTTAGCGGTTGGCCAGCAAAGAGGGCGTAGAGGATACCCACAACAGCACCCGAGACAATTGACTCCATTGTGCCCTGCAAGGGGATCAAAAGAGAGCTTAAAAATTTGTATTGGATGACGAATGAGAAGTTGTGAGGAGCAGACGTGCAGAAAACAAAAGGAGGAATAAAAGACGAAGAACTCGCTAATTAGTAGAAGGACTTTCCTGATTAAGAAAGACTTGTCATTGAACAAGTAACACCTTATCAAAAACAACTTTACAATGCAGAAGCCAAATGTGAGGTTACCCTTACCGATAAAGACCCTATCTTTATATGAATAAAGCAAGCGAAGAGTTTTTTCTTCTGCTGTTGGGCTATGGGGGGGGGGGGGGGGGGGTAGGAAAAGGCAACTTTTAAATAAATAGAAGAACAAACACATGAATTTTAAAAGTGCATTAGAATAGTCAAAATAGCAGAGCAGAAGTAAGCCTTTTCAAACGATGCTCAGCCAAAGGGTCTTACCTTCGACTTCTACCAGAACTACAGTAATAAATGAACTTAAGATGAAATGCTATGGAGGGGAAGATGGCTACTAATAGTGCAAATAAGCAGTAGTGCAAGTGGTTCATCAACTGGAAAAAAAGTTGGCATTAACTAATTAAATATCATTACTGGCTAGTATTTGGATGACATGAAGTAATGTCAAGAAAAATAAGCATCTGTTTTCCAAGTGGGGCGTTGATTTGTGATTGAGAGGCTTCCTGAGACCAAACTAAGCCCCAAGTCTTGTTAGTAACAGACTTGTAAATGTTTCAAGCTGTGGGAGATTTTTACGCTAGAGTACCATTCACTTCAACAAAAGGTTCAAGGAGGTAGCAAATAAAGTGAATATCAATGAGTTTACATTCCAGCGGACGGTGGATTGAAAGAACACACAAGGGGAGAGGGTGAGAGCGACATTCCCATTAGACGGCGTTGGTTTATCGTTCCCCAGATGACAGGTAATGCTACTTAAGGTCACACTCCTAGTAGACGCAATAGCAATAATTCTTCATAAAATAGGTCACCCAATATCATCAAGCAATTGAAGGGAAGGTCGAAAGTCAAATAACCCACCTTCATGGTTCAACGACATCTCGTGAAACATCCTAGCCACTGGAAAATGAAACAAAATTAATGTCGGCTGAAGGAATGGGTCAACATTCAGACAAAGGAATGCTTGATGGGCGGACGAATGAGTAGTTGACTAAACAACTTAGAGATCAGGTTAATCCAGCTCTGGATAGGTATGTATGAGAAAAAATAAGTTGAGGAATGGATAGGAAGATGGGTAGACAACAAGGGATCGGGAAGATTGCTGATCGTTTGAGACGAAGAAAGCAAAGTAAGACGACGTTAGATTTCGTGGAGAGATAAGTGGACGACTACTTTAAAGGAAAAATTTATAGATAAGGATTCCACCGCTTGGCTAAGAAAACAATGAGTTTGAGAGGGCTAATTATGAATTCAATACATTAAAATTTGTTAAATTCGGCAGCCTTGTCAAGCATTAGAATACAAAACACGAATTTATTATATCAAGAGCATAATTAAGATAGATAGATGGTTAGAGTCTAGGATGAATGGGATGAAACAAGGCTGTTAAATAGATGCATAAATGGTGGAATGAATGGATATGGGATGGATGAATGGAAGTAAGATGGATGGGGAAATGGATGGATGGATGGAC
>NW_020170564.1:0-10599 GCF_000524195.1 Echinococcus granulosus | reverse complement strand
ACAGGATGGATGGATGGATGGATACAGGATGGATGGATGGATGGATACAGGATGGATGGATGGATCCGGGATGGATATAGCGTGGATACTGGGTGGATGGATGACTGCGTGGTGGATACGGAATGGATGGATACAGGTATAGATGAATGAATAGACATGATCAGATGGATACAAGATGGATGATGGATATGTGATGGATACAGGATGGATGGGTCAACGATGGAATTAAGGCTAGATAAATTAATCAGTGCCCATAGCTGAATTAAATATAACATGAACATAAAAGAGTGAATAATTTATAGCGCTTGAGAAGCTTATCGCATCACAAGATGGATGAGACAAGCTCATCACGACTTCAATAATTAACAGGAAAGCGTGTCAAAACGTCAAAAAACTCACCAGATAGCCACCAGTGACGTTGGAGAGCAGGCCTCCAAAGGTGATGATGGGAGTGAGACAGGCGAAGTAGAGGAAGAAGAAGCTAGCGAAGCACTGAATGTGTAGCGCGTCCGTATAGTCGGATAGATATGAAGGCGCCCGACGCTTGATGTCGTTAATTAGACCACCGAAGAGACTGCAAAAAAGACGACAAAGAAATTCAACTATGACTGGAAAGCCATAGAGAGATTTATGTAGAGATTAAAAGCTGGATAGGTGTGGAAAGATGCTTGCACAGAGAGATTTGAGGATGAAGTAACTGAAGAATAGAGGCAAACAGATGGAAGCCGGGGAAATTGAATGATGGATGTACAGATGGAAGAATGAATGGATGAATTCAAGGTAGATGGACAGATGTGTCAAAAATTACAGTCAAGTGGTGAGTGAAGCCTTTGATACATCAATGTATAGGTGGAGGCTTAGATAGAAGAATGAACGCATGGATCAGTGATTCCGAAATTTGTGTATTGACCTGGGATGGGTGAGCTAACGACGAGGTGTATCCAGCGTAAAATTAATGTTCACATGCATGAATGGATGGATGTGGACAGGTTGGATGCATTCAGAATGGACGGGGGATCTGATGGATGGATAGCATATGGATGAATAGGTACGTAGATGCATGTTTGACTCAGGTTGGACGGATGGAAAGACTGGTAAGTTAATAGACGCACCTAAAATGAATGAGTGCCTACTCCGATGTACTCTAAATGAAAAAGTTTTTAAAAAGATTGAACAAATAAATTTGAAGTGGAAGAGATGATAGACGACAGAAGGCAATCCCGATGAATCCCCCAATCTCACCCCCTTCCAACTATCCACTCCAAATCCAACTCACCGTCCCGTCCTCATCAGCGCAGGATCGTTGTTTCGATCAAACTCCTCCACCCCTCCCCCTCCGCCCATCTCCCCACTCTCCACGGAGATGGCATCTTTTGATAGTGAGGCGGAGAAAGACGAGTCTCTTCCACCGCTCCCGTCACCACCGTGCGCTCCAGGCGCCACGGCAGTTGCTATTGTAGCTGCCGCCTCCGTAATGCCCAGCGACTCCGGACGAGCATTCTTGTGGTGGTGACGGCGGTGACGCATCTTAGGCAAGATAGAATGGCGCGATGATGTGTGAGTTTCGGGTTGTTGTTGTTGTTGTTGTTGGACAGACGTTGGGGCAGCACTGTTTGTAGCAGCAGCGACTGCAGCCGCTTTGCGATTCTCCTGTAAAAAAAAATTCAAAAAAATAAAAAGATTTGCGTACAACTACTTAGGTTAGCAATTAGTAGCAGGGGTAGCTTTTGGTAGTAATGAAGAAATGACAACAGTAGTGATATCCATTTATGCATTATCAATGCCCTCACAGAAGATGGCAGAGCCCATGTGGACAAATATTGTCGCTGATTACCCAGGAAGGAGATCCAGTGAGTCAACAAATGGATGGATGACTGAATGCTTAAGTGGATAAAAGTATCCGAATGGGTATGTGCTGAAATGATGGATAGAATGAGCTGATGATGGAGCGGGTGGGTGAATCGACGAGTTCGTGGATTCGTAATGGATAAAGGCACAGTCAGATACACTCAGATTGGATTAATCAACAATTCCCACTCGAAATCTTTCGAGAAAAAGGTGCATTTTGATTGGAAATCCATCGTTAGTACCATGATTCATCTACTACTTTATTTGTAAATTAGTAGTTCCGAAAGAGACTAATGGTCTTCCCAGGGGGTTACCAACCTTCGAACGTTGGTAAAACTCTGGTCAGAAACCGCAATTCTTTCTTTATAATGAATTGTCACTGTTAGAGCTTTTTTGTTAAAACTAGCGATATTTTTGAGAGAGGCATAATATCAATAAAGTTGTTGCCAGTTGCAACAACCCCATATTTCTTCATTAAATCACGGCCACTTTCAAGTTCCCACAGGCTACATGGGTAAGCTTTTACACAGAGTAAAGGGCTAACCTCTACGAACAGCCACACAAATTACTCAAAATTAAAAAAATCAAACAGATCTACTTAAATGAGTTTGTAAGTAGAGAGCACCCAGCCTGTGCAAAACCATTTGCACTTAGGTAGGGCTACACGATCAGCGAGCCAAGTATTCCTTTCATCACATACTTCAAGTTGCATAAATTTGCACTCAAAAAGTGCAATTTATAACAGCAGTAAACACTTGAATAAATATGCATAATCAAGGTATGCAAACGGCACTTAATTACGTATACAAACTATTGGGGGGAGGTGGTTAACATTAGCAACTGGGCGGTAGTAAGGGAACAAGTTTTTTTTCAATGAAGGTAAACGCCTACGAATAAGAGTGTGAAATGCTCACTGCATGGAGAAGGATATCATGGTTTAAGGAGATGAATGAAACAATGATGCTTGGTTACGTTGGCTCTTGAGCCTCCGCAGGCCGCAACGCCATTCTGCCAATGCCCACTGCCTTCTTGGGGGGGAGACACAGGAGGACCTTCAAGGTGACATTTGGTGCTGTGCAATATGCGTACGTGTGTGTTACCGAAGCTAGTTGTTATTCCACAGCCATTTACGTTCTTCAACTGCAAATGTTACTTCAAACTGCCGACTACTGCCGAGCATTTGCATCCATTCTGGCAAAACTGAAGATTTAAAAGTACACCTCTTTCGGCGGTGGATTGCATTCCTACTCTGGCAAAAGTTGGGAATTTCAGCCATGCTCTTTTCAAACATATAGGCACGCATAGTGTTGGATTCCAAAAAAAAAGCTATGCGAAATTGCTTTTCGAGAATCCGAAAAGACCAGCAACTGACGTTTCTAGTGCTATAGCAAAAAATGATATGTTCAGTGGATGCCTTAATTTTGGTAGGTGGAGAAATCGACCTTTTCTTAACTAAAGTGGAAAAATCAGGAGGCGGGCAAGCTGCAATGCTAGCTGTAACAATGATTTACCACTGAATAGGATGGGAAAAAAACCAGAAATAGGTTTAATCTGGGTTCAGTTAGGGGGATTCAAGTGCTATCCAAAATTGTAGCCAGAGAACTACATATCCGAAGATGTCGTAAACCATTTATTATACTTTGGAAACAAATGCTGCGCAAGAACATAAATATATACCTCTTAGTGGCATATACTACTCGCATGAGTGCTTTGACGATAAGTAGAAGGGCTTACGGCGAAATTGAACTGCCGTATCATTTTTGACTTACTCATATGAATAACCATTCACTGATAATATTATATCAATGCATAGAATCACCGGGAGACTACAGATATTAAACTGCCTGTCCCTCTCAAGACAACAAACTGCTCTATATACTACTTTTAATTCAAAGCCGTTAGGTGGCGATGTGAGGGACAAAACGAAGACGCATTTGCAGTGGTGAGCAGGAAGAGGTATGATTCAAACACCGAATTAGTTGGACGCGTATGTTGAAAGATGGTGCCCACTACTTATTTACTTCCTGCCTATGGGCAGAATCAGTAGTAGGGGCCATTAAATGTTCAGTGAAACTTCTAAGGGTGAAAGTAGACGGAGATGTCCTTTTCACTACATCCAGTACTGCTAATACTGAGCTGAGCCATTAAGTAATAGTACGAGTGATTCTCTAGTCCTAGCCACTCAAAACACACCTGGGAGGGCGGTTCGTGCGGCGGTTCAATACGCGAGGTGTGATGCCATTGGGCCGGCGGCAGAAGGGAGGAGGCACTTAGAAACTCGTCAATTCCCGCTAACAGATCGTTGCGAGATGTGCTCCGAGTTGCATAATCGAGGAAAATCTAAAAGGTTCCAGGAAAAAAATGGGAGAGAACTTAATCCAACTTTGGCATTTAATCACCTCTTCCCCTTCAAACCAAAAGTGCATTCGCCTTTAACGAAGGTAAGCAAACAAAGAGTTCACGTGTACTTCGACCCCAATGACCTTTTCAAGGCCTGCACTTTTGCCATTCGGTTGACAGAAAAACATTGAGTACATTCACAATCACGGGATAAGGCGACAACAAATAGGAGACTCTGTTACATTTTGGCCCAATAATATTTATGTGTTTGGAAGGTGTGGAGCGACTAGAAACCGACGCAATCTACTTCTAAAAGTCTTTTTCATGAAAAGCGACCTAAAACGAGGGCAAAAGCCGTGAAATTTTGACAATAATTGTGTTATTGCCGCCTCCATTTGGCAGTTAGTCTCAACTCCCTCAATTCCTGTCGTGATGGTCAAATTGGAGGAGCGACGACAGGTGGCGCTGTACACAATGGTCATTACAAGTGAAGCGCGATTTACCGACTGGACACAATTTCACCCTCTCACTTATGGCATAAAGCTTTGCTACCCTCGAACCCAGACTTTTGCGCCCTACGATCTATTTGGAGAAAAGGCATTCCTCATAAAGTAGCCCTGTATTGAAGGAAGTCCCCTACATAGCCTAGAAATCTCTAGCCAGAAATTAAACTCCCATGGATAGATAAAACTTCATTAATAGGCAGATGGATCAATAGATTCGAAATAATTAGAGAGGTAATCTAGATGACAAGATAGACAGATAAGTGGAGAGTAAGATGGGTGGATTAATGGATGAAAAGATTGTCTCCGGATACACAAATGGACAAATTTGGATAGCGAAACGAATTTAGAACACCGCTACTCAAACGATATTTAAGTATTTCCCAAACTAAACCAATCCTACCTCATCGGAGAAGAGGGTTCCCATGGCCCGTCCAATCTGCTGGTACTTTGCCCCGTTGCCTGCGGTGCCGAGGAGGATGAACATGAAACGTGTGGGCACCGGCACCTCGGTCATCTCGCCCAGCCGACAGGCCTCGCGTAGACGCACAAAGGCCGCGACCGGATGACGCAGAAAGCACGTCTCCCCTACCAAAATATTCACCGCTTCCGCACCGTGTGGCACTTTCTTGAAGAAGTGGTGGTCGTACTGAAGTAGAGGAAAGTTAAGCAAAGAAAAAAAAAGCTTTTTAGCGTGGAAACGTCTCAAGAGTAGTGGTCAAACTGCAAGACAATATTCGAGAATTTCAATGATTTTGCAAAGGATTAATTTCAATCTTAGAACTCCAAGGACGATAATTTTAACATCAAATATTCTACTTATAAAATGATTTTAGCTATCTCCACTCCGATAATTACCAAACGGCTCTTTTCTTGTGAAGGGTGAGACAGATTACAAAAAGCAGGAAAATTTACGTGGAGACTAGAATTTACGAGGAAAAATGATGTTTGAACCGCAAGGTTGTTCAATCACACTTTTAGCTACTGGTCCAGTTATTGCATATTTCCATGGTCATGCAACAGTGAGGCAGAGAATGTCATGACAACGCACCTCTTTGCAATAGGGCGGGTCGTCCTTGAACTGTCGAAAAGGTGGAGGGGTAAAGGAAAGAGATAAGGTGGAATGAGTTCGCTTTAGTTGGAAAAAAAAAAACAAAGCAGAGGGGTAAAGTTTGGAAAAAAAATAGGCAGTCAAGCCTAAGAAAAATTTGCGAGCGTAGAAGAAGAAAATAACAGAAATGATCGCAAACACAGAGCAAGATAGTGAGATGCACAACAGAAGAGGAGAGGAAGGGAACTTGTAATCTCTTTTTTTCGAGTAATTGGGGATTTGAGGCTTTCAGGATGAGAAGAGTCAATTTAACTACTTGATGACGTAATGTGCCAAATCGCAATTCTACCGAAATCAGAAAGCAAATTCATCACCTTATTTCCTACCGTTCTCAAGATAGGTACAGTATCAACTGAGAGTGCGGGGAAAGAGCCTCAGAGTAAAAAATGTAGTGTTGTCACCTAGCTGCACCAGAAAAGTCGAGCACAAGGTCGGAGGACAATGGTGTACTAGCCACTGGAAGACACAGGCCGTAGTAAGTGACCAGTCTGTTAGAGGGTCTCCTCTCAAGTCTCCCATGTATCAGCCTCCACGGTGATATTAAATTCTAAAACTATTTTTTATCCCTTCTATATGCCAAAAGTAAACCTACTTCCAGGAAGTAGATGAAGTGGTGCATTTTTGAAGAAATGCTTCATCCAAGTAGAAGAAGGAAAGGAATTGTTGGGGATGGCTAAATCTACCATCCCCATGACCGGTAACGGTGTGAGACCTGCAATAGGCGGATCGGGAATAACAGACAGTTTGTTTGTTTGAACCACTCCTTGCGGTAATGAAGTTGAATGGAGAAATGAAATCGTGTCAAAACCCTGCAGTACGACTTTTACGATGCACTTCATTGTGTGTGTGTGCTATGATGCTAAACAAACCATTCAACAAAAAGGCGGCTGGCATAAACGCTGTCCAACCGCAGGACATACCTACATTAGGAATTCTCACGATCCATTTGGCGGAAAGGCCATGAAAAGTAGGCCCACTTGCACCTACGAGGTGCACACAATGTTGTAATGGATGAACATCACATGACCTTTGTACCTATCTCCCAAACGGTTTCCATGCATACTCATATTACTACTTTGATGGCCGAAGCAGAAAAGCAACCACGGAAAGCATCGACAATGACGGTCAAAACACGACGGGTGTATTGCGACAGAATCATGCCTACGTTAACTTTAAGCTGGCGCAGAATCAGCCTTTATGAGTGGTAGGGAACTTCACTACTCTCGGCTTGGCCATTTTTCTCGACAATAATAAAATTACTTCCAGAAACATGATTGCGATACTAAAATAGATTGTCTGCAAAATATGCAACTGACTGGAAACGCTCAAAAAGAATCTACGCAAGATAAATCGTACGGAATTGGGGAGGGAAAACACAAACTTCTGCATGCAGGCACAGAGTCTATCAGCAAACAATCAGTACCTTTTTTATGATGGGGTTAGTAAGATCCGTCTCCAAATTGACAAGAACCAAAATGAAACGAAAAAGAACATAAATAATCTATGAATCAGAAGGCAGAGACGACAGATAGGCATGCGTCAACACCAAAAGCGATCGGATGGTAATTCATATTGGCGCATATTTCAGGGACACTTTGTAGCAGACATTCACAAAGAGGAATTTAAAAGGAGAGATGAAGAGGAAGTAGCAGGGTGTTGAGAGACCCACATCTTCTTTGAGCTATAGAAAATTGGGAGAAAGAAATTGCCGTGATACTAGTTATAGAAATCGGCCATGCCATTCTACTCATAGTTTCTTAAGCGCTAAACAAAGTCATCAAAATCACGTTTGAATGGGTATTTGGAAGGTAGAGAAGCGGGTTTGACAAATGATTGGTCAATCGACCACTGCCAATATCGCCGACAATTGGCTACTAGCCCTTGAGGCTCAAGGTCATTGCCACATTCTACAAACACCATTGGCTAGCGGAGCGGGAAAATTTAGAGGAGGAGGCAAGGTGGTAAAAGCTTAATTTGTTCTGCCGGGAGTTACAAAAAAAGTCTTTCTAATGAAAAATTGTTAAGTAAAACAAATCAGATTCTGGATAGGTGACACTGATGTGATAATGTTGAACGACTGCCCCTTTCCCTAATTAGAATGCCATGACTGCTGAGGCTATAGGCAAATACATTCATGCAACTTTTTTCCAGTAAAATGGAAGAATGCTTACAGCAAGTCTACCGCACTTTTCTTAAAAAAGTGACCCAAGTATCGATATGGCGCAGGACCTTTCAAAAAGGTGGTGACCAATCATTATCATTATCTCCAATGACAACCAAGTCTACAAATCCCAAACTCACTTTTACCGATCCGATTACATTAACAAGGGGAGAGACTAGATATATTATTAACTTGACGGTTACCATTTTAAATAAAATTATGAGAAATGGAAGGTAGACTCAAAGATTAATTTGGTCGATTTCGCCTCACAATGACTATGGGTTTTTAATGAAGTCCCCTGCGATTGGGTACGCGTGTTCCTGCTGTGTTGGTAGGCCCCGAGAAGATTAATCAAAAAGGAAGCTTAGGGGTCAGTTGCATTAGGCTTTGTGAGAATGAAAGGTCAAGAGATGGTAATGCTGAAACTTGTCAGCTTTGCTCCCTCTCCAAACAATAAAACAAGGTCGATTTAAAGGGAAAGTTGAGAATGGAGGAAGAGCTCCCTTTAATCGAGTCCTTCCATGCCATCAAAAGTTGTTCTTTCGTAGGGCATAGGAAATAAAGACGCATCCGCTTCAGTTGATTTTTCATTTCGAATCTTTTAGAAGGCAAGAGATGCAATCAGTGACAGGGAGGCTATCAATTGTTCATTAAACTCAAAGAGAAACGTCTGTGTTTCCAACATGTATGCTTGAGTGGGCGCCCACCTCCTCCTCCCCCCGTCCCGCCGGTCTCCGCGGTTTATGCCACCATCTTGGAGGCCCATGGACAGCCCTTTCAGACCTATTGCTGCCTAACCTGTCTGTATGCACGCCTCCTCCGGACGTGAGATTGGATAAACCCTTCAGATGCGCAGGGTTAAGTAGAACTGCAATTATCGCTATTCCCTTTCTCCGTCGTAAAGGTAATTTTAAAAACCCACTTTTATCATTCGCTTCAACCGGAGCCGGTGGGACTAATTAAAGGGCAAAAAGCCGACTTTTATAGCAATTAATGGTTGTTGAACTTTTTACTGCCTTCAAATGCAACCGCAAATTCTCTACTCACTACGGATTGGACACCCCAGCTCGTAGATACTACTGATGTGTAAGAAAGATGACAACTCAACCTTCCAACAAATTCCACCAATTTTTAGACGGTAAGATTTAGTCCCTTAGATTGGATCTACCATTCCAAGTCATCCTAGAAAGTGCATTTAAGTGGGCGCTTGTCAAACCCTTCACCTGTCTGAGGTGTATCGAATTTATCCCCTTCCCCTAGTAAAAGGAACTAAGAGGGTGACACAAAAATCTACCCCATGATTGTTGACCGAAGTCCGGGTGAAGCCCTTCTAGCTTTCTCCTCGATTACTGCGGCACTAAATAACCAATTTAGTCGACTTTTACTGACCATTAAAAAGGGGGCGAAAAGCCCATAAACTAGGGAGGAATTGCCTGGACAGAAAAGTGCAAATCCGTTTTTTTTCGACGAGCCCTCGAGCAGGAACTTGGCAAACTTATCATAGATTGATCTTCAGATAAATAAAAATAATTTAGCTTAGTTGAATCTTTTCGTATAACTAAACTCATTTTTGTGAATTAAAGGAGAAAAATATTTAATCTTTACATTTAAAAATCCCAATTTTTCCCTTATCTCAGAGACTAGCCACCAATTTGATAGGTTCCTTTCGCAAGTAAAAGGAAGGAAAATGACAAAAGCAAAGAACCACCAACTTGAGTAGGATTGGCAGTCTCCATGTTGTCCGGAGTGTGTGAGGCGCCACCGAGTTGATCATTGGATGGGGGTGAAGCAACCACTTGGGGATCCATCCTATCCACGCCCAGATTTGTAGCCGACTTGACGATGGAGTGAGATGGTATATGGGATACTGAAAGGGGCGAATTGAATTTACGGGATTATTTACCGATGCCAAAGGGGGAAAATCAGTCACGAACAAGGCATTAGGAGAGCCCGACCGTTGACAAACGCATTTGCTGTCTAGGGAGAAATACAATGTTTTCATCAAGATTTTGCAGTAAATGAGACATGAATGAATAGACGGGTGCGTAAAGTGGAAGACTGGACGGATCCAAGATGGACAAAACAACAGATTGCAAAGTATTGTGGGATTTGAGACTGCTTTTGTCATGGTGCGAGAAGACGTGAACGGTCACCAAAAAAACAAAGTCGGAAGGCCACTCGGAACGGTTTTGACAACACTACTTAAATGCCACCTATCACGGCAACCAAAATACGAAGTTGTAAATTTCCTCAAATTCATCCAACAGAATCGCACAATCTTAACACGCTTTTGTTTTACAGAAGCCAATGTAACAAAATACCAGAGAAGAGGTCGTCATTTGGACGGTGAAAGTGTACGCATAATTGAAAGGACCACCGAAGGTGCTTAGATAAGTAGACGGTGCTGCTATTCAGCCAAAATCCTACCCCACCTTTCAAAGGCTAAAATAAAGTTTTGGCTAAAAAGCAATCAGATAAACAAGGAGTTAAAAAAAAGGTGCATACACATCTATTTTTAGTGTCACACTCTCTTGTTGCGTGTTTTGTCAGCAAATACATTTTGGTTAAAGACAATGCTGCTTTTACCCAACAGCGTCCTCACCAGTACCACACGGTGGTACCCCATTTAGCTGTTG
>NW_020170565.1:58015-122010 GCF_000524195.1 Echinococcus granulosus | reverse complement strand
ACTTGCTGCCTGAGTCTTTTCGCAAATCTAACAATGGAAAACCAAATCGAAATGTGCCGAACTTGTTCCACACGTTAAGGCTAAACTCAAGTGCTTATAGTATGCCTTCGCCACATTCTTTAGCATCCTCTACTTACATAAGATTTGAGAAAATTGCACTACTGATAGGGACATCCTACTGCTGGCTGGCCAGAACTTGATGCCATCAAGAATTCGTCCACTTTCTAGCATCTTATTTGACCGTGTAGATAAATGCAAAGCTGAACTATCAGCCAAAACATTAAATAAGTTTAGTTATATAACGTATTTTGGATTTCATTAATTGTTTTGCTCACTTTACTGTGTGCAAAAGAAATTTAGGATCTGATGACACCAAGACGCTAGCATTAATTAAAGTGCCTAACAATCTGAATTAGGCGACATTCCAGCCTTGTGATGCTCATTTGTTAGTCGAGTAATAAATTTCCGTGCGCCCTAAGGCCTCAAAGACGGCGCTATGTGAAGTCTTGTTATTTCTACAATAAATTAAGGGAATCTGCATGGGTAATGAAAATATTCATTGCAAGCAGTGAAGAATATTTCAAATAAGGCTCAAAACAGCCGTTTTGGAAAATGGTTCTTAAACGGTGCACCTAAGCAAATTTTCCTAAATTATAGTTGTTAACTTAATAATTTATCTTTACATATATTACTAACCGTGTTACTTGGATCTCTTGTGCACTAAATTTGATCCTAGATAGTAATACTTTAACCAAGCTGAATTCGCAGGTGTGGAAATGTGGCCTTCTCATTAACTAATCAAATACATAAATAAGGGAAGATGTAACTTTGAAACAAAAACCTGTGATTCCACATGGACAAGCACTTCTGAGGTCAAATGCTATGCCAAAAAAATTTTTTCGAAATAAGTCACAAGTTTTTCATCCCTGAATAACCCTTGCCTTCCACGTCATGCTCTGAGTGACCTCCCCTTTAAAAACGTAAGCAAAGTTCACTTTGTGCATTGTCTTGGGTCAAAAGCACGGAAACTGCCATTAATGTACCACATTCACATCATTGTAGTCCAATGATGACATTCACGTTAGAGAACCTGCAAAAACACCTACTATCCACCACATGTCAGTAAATTGGATTTAAGAGTCACTTCTACCGATTCCATCAGGGCATTGTAAAAGGAAAATTGAGACTTCACCTCATCAGTTAAATACTTGGATGTCGACACGTGCCGGGTTTGCTTTAATGCACCTAAGTTCGTAAGTGAGTAATTTTGGACTTTACCAGACACCAAAGACAAAGCTTTAATGCATAGAATGCAAATCAAATTGCAAAAGTGAACCACCCTAAAAATTTGAAAAAGGATATTGCATGTAACAGATGGTCGTTTTGAAGTAGAAATTGTTTACTGCAAACAAATGCATTTTTACCAATCGCATTTGTGTTCATCATAAATCAAATGAAAGCAGGACAAACATCTCATTGTCAGGTATTCCTTAAGACAGCTTCACAATCAAAACCCATCGAGTAAGTTGAAGTTCAAATTTTTTCATATGCTGTCAAACCCGAATTAACGTATTTTCTTACTTGTAAATAATCCACTATCACCACATATGAAGGTGCTGCTTATTGTGGAAGCCTTGCGGCGACAAGGTGCTACCTCGGACTAGCTGGCTGAGAAACCGGGTCGTACCATGATCACTTTTCTCCTCATTCTCAACCTGGCCATGTGGATATTGAAGACTTTCGAGTTTAAACATGCCGCCACCCATCCTCTCTACATGACGCACTACAATGAACTCCTCTGGAAGTTCATCATAAATGTCGCTCTTCCACTTATTGTCTTCTTCCATTTTCATTCCACTGTCTGTCTCGCTGATGTATGGAGTTGCACCTACCGATTCTACGGCACTGCATCTCTTAGGTGACCTATCAAATTTTTGGGAAAAAATATATTTATATAGTGCATAAATTGCACTTCTCTGAGATTTTTGCTTTATGGCAGCGCAGTGGATTGTTCGGTGAATTACGGGCATCATCCGGCATTTTGGATAAGTTGAGAGTGTAACTGCACAAATCAAGTAAAAGTGACCTTTACCTGAATCAACAAGATGAGCACATTGTTAAATCTTGATACACACAGATGAGCAGAACCAAAACCGCTTCATATACACATACATCACTCCTCTTGACCATACTTGATGCCGACTACTGAAAGCAAATTGTTGGAAATGGGAGAGGTAATGGCTAGGTTAATTAGTAGTGTGACATCCTTAAGCACTGCAAGTATGAAATCCGTTCATTGCAGCCAAATCCTTAAAATACAGTCTTAATTAGCTTAAGGTAAGTTAGTAAAGCATACATACCCTAGTAAACTACATAATGCCAATTGTTTTTAAGTTTTGGTATATGAATTTATACAATGTAAATTTTTTGAACTTATTGTCATGGTTTCCTTAGTTTAGACAAACTGACACCAAAATCACTCAACGTTGGTACGATACTGTGGTGACTTGATGTGTAGTCTAGCCATGTGTTGAATGACATGCAGGCCTGAGGCCCCAAATACTACACTTCTGCTCCGCGCTGTGGCCTTTGGGAAACGCTTGCCGCTCATCAGCCCTTGTGCTCCATACTAAAATTCGTCCTTTTGCACAACTTTAGATCATCATGATATGAGAAAAGATGCAATACCCCAAAAATCATCAACTCTCACTTCAAGATTGCCGAAGTGAAGAGATGACGCAATGATCAGAGAAAAATTAGAGCAATAAATATAAAACATGATGCAAGTAAAATCAAATGCGTGTCTCTTACATCTGATGATTAAATTATACAAAGTAAACACGAATGAGGGCCAACGCTTTGATAGTGGTGTCAAGCCTGTCCACCTGAACACACTTTTAGGGAACGCGCGACAAATTTACGTCAACTTCCTACAAAGTGAATTAGCATAAACTTTCCTTTTGACATATGCACATTATCCTAGTTCCACTTTGGCTAAGGAGTAATCCACAAAATATAAGCTTTGCATCAGTTATAAATTTTGGGTACTGAGTGGAAATGCATAAACCCGATGCGAATTACTTTAGTTAGGGAAAGTATATGACACCACATTTAGTCCGCTGTTAAATTTGACTGATATTTTGAAATTAAGTAGGCAGACAAGTAGACATTTGTACAGGCATCTGACACACTTCAAACAATGGAGGACATGCCAAAGTGAAGAAGCCTGTGTGGGTCGTGGGGGAGAATGAGCTGTATCAGCACATGTGATTGTTATGGCTATTATCAGAAAGGTAGCTGGCAGGATACAGGGACTCAATAAATACTTTGGTAAATAGGAGTAAGGAATATTTTGGATTTAGAAAGCACCGAAGACGGTGAGACTTTTTGTCATTGTATCGCAAAGCCCAAAATGTGTTCAAATTTTATGCTCTTTAAATTAAAATTTGACGTGACAGTAAGAGAAGCATGGGTGTTACTCAACAGACAATGAGTTGAAACCCTCGTAGGCGCAATTTCTTAACTGATTTCTGTCAAGTTGCATTTATAGTGTTGTGTTTTTAGAAAGCGCCTTTGCGAATTTTATGAAATCTTTGTTGGACAGATTCCGGGTGACTGTTATGTTGAAGTACCTATTATTACCTCCTTCAAACTTAACTTAGGAGGCATTGGTTTACGCAGGACCAAAAAATGTCCAAAATTATTTATTGTACGATAATCACATCAAAGGAATTAATTGCCACCGACCAATATTCTTTATGGAGCAAGGATCCCTAAATTATAATGTTTGAAATTTGCAATTTGATTCATTTGCTTAGCGCTCCTAACTCTGCTTCTAAGACTGTAAGGCATCCTAGAGAAATACCTCTGACTTGGGTGAATGAATTCTCATTTGTATTCATTTTTAGGATGTAACGTGATTAAAAGACAAGAAAGTTGCTCCGTTATTATTATGTTGAACAGAAAACGTGCATATTTATGCTAACCTCCCTTCGCCTTCCTCTTATGACTATTTATCTTTGAATAACTCACCTGAAGTTGATCCTATTGTTTGTGATTACTTGCAAGGCCGATGTTGCAATTTTGCGATGATATTCCTCCAAGGTAAAACGCTACTGATTTGAAGCTCCTGGTGCATTTTTTGGATCATGAGGAAATGGTATTGAACAATATATCACTACATCAAACTCCATTGATTCATTACATTACTTACATAATTAAGGAGGTTTTTATGGAATGGGAAGCCTTGCAACTGGAGGTGAATTTAAGAGAGAAAAAAGAAGTCAATTTAGTGACATAATTTCGTTTATGGTTTTCCACATAGATCCTGCCATGTTTACGGTATTAACTATCACCCTCTCCTAAATTTGCGAATGTTTGCAGAATGTTTTCATTGCCTAAAATTAGCAATAACCACCTTGTATCGCTAGGTAAAGGTCCTAGGTGTAGTGGAGCTCATTCCGTGGTTCCCAATGGCATTTCTACGTTCAATGCGTCTTTATGCTGTGCGGGTGCTTAACTCGTGAAACGTGACGGAATGGTACTGTGAAGACGACTTTTTGTGAGAGTTGTGAATAAATCCATTCATGTACATTCACACTTGTGATAGATCAGCGCTTTTGATCAGCATAGGGTGAGGCAACTAGTCGAAGCAGCGATGTGAAAAGAAAGGCCGGGATTTTCCAGATCGCACCGATTTATATGATTAAACTTGTCACTATTTTACAGTGTGTGAGCCAAACGAAAGTGAAAGTAAAACGAAAATGCAGAGGTTAGCAATATTTGCACAGGCATTTTTGTCCCATCTTCCGTGTAAATAATCAAAAGTAGAGGAAGGTGTATAGGTGTAGCTAAGATATTGTGCAAAATTAGAGTATTTAAAGCTTTGCCGAAATAAATGCGTTGACCTGTAATGATCGTCTTTTGCTGTCCATTCCAATCTAGGCCGAAGAACACAAGGTAGTTTACAATTAGCTTTTTCAGAAACGCACTCATCTGCCATTAATGCCATATGCTTTATATGCCAGTCAGAAGTTAACGTGATTTTCTGCTGTGAATTTGGCTCTCCTATTTCTGGTAGTCAATACTGACATCTGCACCTTGGTCTATTACATAAAACTCATTATGTTAGGTTTAGTTAAACGTGTATTTTTGACCATCTTACCAAAGACATGACCTTACAATAAAAATCTGAAAGAGATATCTGCCATCTTCAAATGCTTTGACAAAGCGTAGTGATTTACATGCGGTATTTTTACAACTAAGTTATTCAATTTAAAAATGCATTCTGATTGACAAAACTTAAACGATGCTGCATTTTCTGTGTTTTCCGAAATTTGAGTTTATTTTATTGCGTAGCGCAGTCACTTGCAAGCCGCTCAATTGTCACATTTGTGCGTACGTAATTTGTAATGGACGCTGCAGCCTTAGCATGGCCTAATGGCCCGTGACAATTAAATAAGCAATTTTTTAAATGTACCAACTCGTAGTAATTGCCATTTACACTGTAATCCGTGCAATCGAATACCAACTAACAATCTGCGTTTCCCATAAAATATACTTTTGCTTTTGAACGACATAGTGTGCATCATGATGTTTTTGGACATAATCAACAATTATTAATCTTACAGTTAAAATCCCTATTGCATATTACGCAGTTAAACTGACTCTGCGATGTATTATTAAAATCTACGGCACTTTGCCGGCTTTAATGAAAAAGAGATCAATGATAGCGTGCTCGAATATAATTTAAATTTAGAGGTGCACAAAACTTCTCATAATATAAGAATAGGAAGTATAGGTATGCAGTAACGTAAGTAACACTTTTAGCATGGTGTGCATGCAGTGAGATATTTACGTTACAGACTTATTTGACATTAAGTAACAGATGTCCTGATAAATAGCACACTATAAGTGAGGATGCAAAGGATCGGTTCATTCTTGGCGATTTTATGATATGCTAACCATTTACAATTAGCTGAGAAGTGACATTCAAATCGTAATACGTTATCCCACTCTAAAAAGTCCACTATGTCGCCCATGTTTCAGAAATGAAGAAACATTAGCAAATAGCAAGACAAAGAAACTAACGTCTTTAAATCGAACAAAATAGCAAAATAAAAAAATATGGAGGTTTATTGTGAGTAATAAGCTGAGTTCTGTGTTACTGTTTCCTTACGTATTCCAGTGTTCATTGACTAAAAACTTTCGAGTGGTAGATTGATCGCTGAGGCAACAACTTGTTGACGAGTTTTTCACTCGTGTGTTCGTTAATTCAGAAAATAACTTTTGCACAATATTTACTTCCATGGAGTTATTGTTTCCAAGCATACATGATTCGTCTTACAGAGTTGGCGACGTTTCTTTGACACTTGAAAAATATTAATAATTTGGTTAGCTGCAGGAAATGATATTGTGGAATGATTGAAAGCAAGAAATCAAGTAATAGTTACCTTAAGTCTTCAATTGGAAATGCCATAGTGCACATATATACTAGATGTTTCAGCACAAGGAGAAACGTTCTGTAACGCATCATTGCACATTTAGTAATTGACAGCAAACCTATCAGAGCGGATATTTAAACAGATTTAAAACACTGACAACAGCTAAATTCATAAATTGCAAAACACTGTTAGTTGGTTATTGAGAGTAAGCATCATTCAGCAAGCAACAAGTTATCTTTCATTTTATGCTTATACACTTGGCCTAAGTTAGCGTGAAAAAGCAAATATCTAAGAAACCGTGGGGAACACTAAATTTGGCTTATTATTATGGCTAATGGCTAATGTTAGCTTATAAAAAAGTAACTTTACAGCTATAAACACATGATGATTAGGTACTGCAAACATTAACTTTACTACAAAGTTAAAAGTCGTCTAAGCATACCGGACAGCCATACCCACATATTTTTTGCTTATAATTTCCAGTGATTTTCATTTGTTCTTAGGCATGCATGTCGATTCTATTCCGCAGAAAAATGATAATCATACTGTTAGTCTGAAAGGCGATTAGGAGATCAGGGACATCACATCCATTACCTCCTTACAAATTATTCCAAAATTTATGTCAGCATTTTGTAAAACATTAAAGGCATTGCAATCGTGACAGATGCAGGCACGCTTCTAAGCCATCACTTAGACCAAGCGCTTGTCTGCTCTTATGGTTCAACTGGGTTCTATTATTCGATTTGATAATTTCCAGAAGTTGAACATTAACTTTGTTTTTAAAGCTTGGTCACAAATGATTTGATTTTGTTTAATAAATAAATACCTTTAATTGAGTTCTCTTTGCCATTTCCATTAGCTGAAATAAATTCAGCAAAAGCGATTGCTAATCTTCACTTTGACTGCTTATACTGCAAGTAATTGCCTCGAGTAAATCCTAGTAAATGCTGCGTCTTGCCTGCTAACAGCCTATGGCACTAAACATGTTAAGCAATTTAGCGCATTCAGCTTGAATCTCAAATTTATAGCAAATTGCTTTACAACGGATGCTTTCTCCCTGTTTGTCTATTTCACAGAATCTTAATTACTACCTTTCCATCAAAGCAGCCAATTACATAGAAAATTTATAAATCTCTACAATGTTAAGCTAACGAAAGAAATGCTCTTCAAAAGTTGGATACAAAATTATCACTGGTGCTTTGATTTTAGTCGCGATCACCATCACGCCGCATTTGCGGCTATACGTTAAGGCCAGCCAAATGTGCAACAAGTAGACGTCACATTATCTTCTTCCCATTAAAGCAAAAAGGCTGTAGTATCAAGAGTCCTGGCTGAAACCGCATTAAGATTAAGCTTAATGAATAAAAATACATTATTAGGCAACACAAGAGCGAGAAGTCGATCAACACAGGATGACGATCATGCCGCAGAATGGAAGTACAACCTGTGGAGACCGAATTGCCCACCCAGGTTAGCAAGGGGTTAACAAATTATATGATTGCTAATATTCACTTTTGGGACCATTGGCTTATTTATTAATGTCAAGCACAATGCATTTTCTAAGAATGCAAAACCAGCGTGTTAGTAAAGGTAGTTCAGCATTGTCCTCCACTAAGACTTCCCAACTTTACCAATACTAAATTGCACCAATTACTCGGATTAAACATGTGAAAACGCATAACATTTGCAGGATTATTAAGCAGTCTTCGCATAAAGTAAATTCTTTATCCGTTGTGTAGGATTTATCGCTGACACTAAGGTGTCCAGTTCGGCACAATCCATTTAAAAGTCCCTGTTGCTACTCATATGATTTACAAGCTATGGTAGGGTGAGTATTTTTGTATAGGTAAGTTATGTCTCATCAAGTGGCCTAATACTGCATTTTTGTTTTCCGCAATGCATTATAGATCAGCCAAGCGATACTGAAAAGTGAGAAGCCCCGACAATGACATCTCAATCAATTGATGCGATGTCCAGAGTTGGTGACGTTGGATCACATAGTGAGAATGGAGCATTGACATTAAGAACTATATAGAGGTTAAGTGCTCCTTCATCCAACTAATTACTCTCTCGACTTTGATAAAAAGCGCATCCTTGGCGACATGTGCGGTTTGCTTGGTAGAATAGAATGCAAAGTAATTGCAATTGTCTCAAGTTTGAGCATTTCCGTGGCTTTGGTTGGTGGGTATAGACTTACCACTTCTCCAGCTCTGGTGTGATATTCGTTCACAGCCTGCATTCGATCTCCATTCTTAGTGCCCTATTTTCATTTTGTGATCATACATAATCAGCAACTCACTTCGCATTAGGTAATATTAACATTAGGAAGGAAACCCTCACTTTATACTACTACAAACAAGAAGCGATGCCATAATGAATTGGGTTGTAATGTAGAAATGTACCAATACAACATTCTGCATAGACACAATATAATCTCATCACAGTCAGATCTGTCCGCACGGCTGAACTACCTTATTCTGTAAAAGGCTGCTTCACTGCCTTCGTACTCCACGCTCACCGATGTTCCCAGGTGACAAATGCGCACAAATAATTGTTAAGTTCAGCGTTGTCACAAAAAGCCGAGTCTTTCTAATATTAATCTACTGCAGAACATCGGCAAAAGGACGAATACTTAATTAGTTGCCCATGTACACTCATCAATTTACTTAATAATTTATCGTGATGATAATCAGATAACGGTTATGAGGTACAGGCGTCCCAAATAAATGCATATATTTGGTGTTACATAAGGGTAAATCCTTCCTTAAGCAAAAATTTATATTATGTGCATTGTGGCCGCCGATTTACTAACCCAAAAACCTTATAATTAATTTTTAAAATTAACTTTAATTATCAAGAAAACAAGGGACAGTAATAAGTTGCCTTTATCTGATTGCGCCTGATACTATCGTGTTGGCAAACCATTCCTCCAAGTAGATGAGAATTTCTACCAAGCCTGGATGTGCTCTTACTTTCGTCAGGTAAAATTGTGGTGTGTAAGCTGGTAATTGCAATTCACTTCACTGATGCCAGTTGCAAAAGTGGACTTTTAGTGCTTTTATCGGAGTAAATCTTGGTAAGCCTACACGTTCTCTTTGCCCTTCGTAGCGTCAGCAGTAACTGCTTATTTTCGTCGTAATTCCTGACTTGGGCATATTTGGGACATGACCTAAGATAGTAGAGCTTATCGATATCTATTGGCAAGGTCTAAAAGGGAGAATTCGTATAGACTGCTAATTTTTCTAGTCAGCTGGAAAAACTTTGCTTTCTGACCTTCCAGCTAAACGGTAATGTTAACTGAGGTGGTGTCATCTTAGTGACAGTGACACCTTAAGCTCATTCGTGGCTTGGACAGTGGAGAAGGTGACCAAATTTCTGACCTTTAACAAAAAATGCATGTGATCTTTAATGACAGGGTTAAAAGAATAGCACATATGGTGAAGTGCTCAAAACATGCCCCAATAATTTTGCCACGTGCTCTTTTCATTGCTAGAAGACGGTAACATTATAACTTCCATCCACTTGTGCTTTTACATTGGCTTCTCCATGTTATCACCCATTTACGGCAACTACTTAATTGAGTGCACAGCAATCAGTCTGCAGAATAAAAGAAGCAGTCCTGCTTTAACCCTTACCCGGAACTTGGAGAAAATCCTTTTTAGCAGTTGTAAGTATGCAAAGGAATGATTTTTGAGGTTATAGTGTTTTTTATGGAGTCAAGTTTAAAACCATTCCGCTTATCGCTTATTACTGTGTTTGGCATATTTCGTGGCCTTCAAAAGCCCCATTGAAATGTTTCTTGTTAAGAAATCATTGATATTTAATGTCATATGTAGAAGTATCGTTTTATCCGAATGCGGCCTAAATCTCATGCAAGTCAACCGGCCAACTGCCCACAAATCCGTAGTCGATATGATTATCTCTTGTGCGTAAAATCATTTCTGTGAATATTTTGGTGTACCTTTGCTCTTTAGAATTAGGTAGTGAATAACTTTACAAGGTAGGACAACTCATCTGCATTCTTTTGCATACTGTTCATAATACCATAAGTATTTGCTGTTGAGACACCAAAGATTAAATTTTAGAAATGACTTGTTGAATGCTAACAAATAAGGTTTAATAAAATGCAAATTTGTGGCAGTGCAGCCTTTCCAGTCAAGTCCAATGAATTTTTTGGAGGTAAGCAGAAAGAGTCCTTTCCTCATCCCTATCGCCATCTTTCAGGCTTTGTTCTATACATGTTAAGGCACGCAAAGAATTAAAAGCCATCGAGTGTTAAGGAAGTATGTGACATTAATCACACTTGGACTCACACATAAATGACCCACTTGGGGATTCCAAACACCCTCCAAACTCATCCTAACACGTTTTTTAGGAACCATAAGAAACTTTAAAAAGGATAACTGGAGTCCTAAACATGTAGGGCTAATGAAGTGAAAGGAAGTTTATACGATGGTAAGGCATTCGCATGCTATTGTACCCGTGGCTAATTATAAAATATATATCAAAATATTTGAGGGCGAGGGGTAAGTAACAACACTAGACATCGCGTTGGAGGAAACTAGAACGTAAACAAATACAAATAATGATAAAATAAATTACACTTTACGAGCTCTACTTATTTTTAAATAAACAGATAACTGGTTACAATTTGACACTAATTTGAAAATCAAATGAATCCAATTTCGTAACAGCTAACAAGCCTTACATTACGAATTATCTTGCACCAATAGTGTACAGCTTTATAATAACAAATGTTTAATTACAAAAATAGTCGAAGACTCATAATTTTTAAGTGGATCAGTCCTTTGCCTCCTCCATTTAAATAAGTTAGGCCATATATCTACGAACTGAAAGGTGAGAATGAAGCTTGGTACATGGAGGAATGCCTACAGGGACGACTTGACCACATGTGCACATTCATTGCACCCCAATTTCCATTATTTGCAGAGCATTCCATGCAGTAAAAGCAGAACCCTGAATCTGCCGTATTTTGATCAGCAGCATATTGCACTAAAATATGAATTCTGAAGGTACTCGTGTGAAAAGGCCAAATTACTGTAGATCGAAAAAGCAATTTTCATGTCGTCAACTACAACCATCTGCACTCACAAATGCGGTCCCTAATGAAATGAATGAGGAGCAATTCAAAACAGTCTAATCATACCAGACACTGCGAGCAAGTACAGTGGTTTGTGCCCATTATCAAGTATTGCGGTATCATTTTCATTTTAGTTTTTGCAAACATATAAATGTAACAAGAGAACATTAAAGATATGTTTTGGATTTTCTTGCCTATTTGGTTCAACAAAACGGCTTTACTGGCTGCGAATGGCGTCAAGCAAATTGGACTTAATTCAGAAACCTTTTACTAAGTCACTTGAAATATCCTAAGCAACGCATTTGATGGAGGCATTAATTTGCATGTTATTTTTTTTTTTTTTTTTTTTTTTGGTTCTAAAACTTGCGATTGGTTACATCAAAGCATTAATTCGGTTACTTATTTAATCGTGGCGAAACTCATGCATTTATGCATGCTTTGCGAAAACAAACGACACCCACCTTGATAGCTACATTTCTTGTGTGTTCGAAATACATTGCAGTTGTTGAGTGACATAAGTCACGTCAAGGGTTCATTCTAACGAAGGGAGAGGTGACAAACGCCAAATTTCAAAATAGTGCTTGCACCTCACTCAGCTTTGTCCTCAGGTCCAAGCATAAGCAAGCCTCCAAGGATCACTGATCGCATATTTATTTCGGAAGCGCAAAGTAGGCATTCTTCCAGTAGACTGCATTAAATCCACCTTGCTTCATCAGCATGTTTTTACCTGCTTAACTTTAAGCTTACTTTCTCTTAACCTTGATCATAAATTCCTCTGATAAATAAGTTGTTCTGTTTTTTCTCCTCATGACAGGCAGCTTCTAGACTCATCTTGCCCGCATTTTTCGCCTCACAACACACCCACCTTGACGGCTACTTTTCTTATTTTCTTGGAATATGGGGCTGACGTTGAATGACATGGGGCATGTCGAGCAGAGACAAGTGATATATGCAAAATTTAAGAAACACTGCATATGCCTTACTCGGCTATTCCCTCGGGTCCAGGGATGAGCAATCCTCCAATCCTCCATTTAGTTAAGAATTTCAAGGCAAGCAATCTTCAGGTAGATTGCATTAAATCTGCTTTATCAGCATGTTTCCATCCATCTGATTTTGAACTTAATTTCCCTTAAGCATACTTTCATCCAATGGAGAAGTTTTTTCATAACAGGCAGTTCCAGGGTTCAGTTAAGCTACATTTTCTGGTCTTGCCTTAGAGGGGACACAATTCCAGACGTCAGGGACATTGTTCGAGTTAAGGCAGTTTATATGGAGAAGACCTTGAGGAAACCAGTGGCCTGTGGTTCCTGTGAAGAAGCTATCGGGCTCTAGGCATCTAAGCAATCAGGCGCACTGGTCTTTGATAGGCTACAGGACCCCTAACGTTCCAACTTTTCCCTTGTGACGGCTACTCAACCGACGCGTCTACTACCGCCACCGACTTCGACGCTGCCGCAACTGCTAATGTGCTCCTCAAAATGTGTGATTACGCCTAGTGTGTTTTCCAAATCCATCTCAGTAGCCACCTCCTCAGTTCCTAGTTGCAAAATCGGTGACAGAGACAAGTGGCAACACCAGTGATGGGCATATTTCGGAAGACTCGCGGGCGATTTTCCTGCAATATAAACGATCTCTTGAGCTGGCTGGAATACAAGCAGAAGCTGGACAGTAGTGGAACAAGGATAGGGAGTAGTAAATGTTAACTTTGTGAATGAATCTCTTTCATGATGAATGTGCCTTAGAAACAGAACGGCTATGTAACTTGCATTAGGCTTCCACAGCTCATCCGCAAAGCTGCTGTTCAAATGGAAAACTTGATGGGTAAGTCCATGTGATACCTAATTATGCCGGGACTCAGTATGTCTTGGCCTTTATCCCTGACAACTTTCCTTATTTAGGAGCTTTTACCCAATGCTCCGGAATGCACTCCACTCTTTGACACGGAAGAGTGACACATAGACTGCCATAGATGATATTATCAGAGAGGGGTATTGTAAATAGCGTTATTTTCTAGACGGGCTCCTTCGTTATCTACTTTGTGGCATGACGTCTTGTTTCTTTCATTTCTGTTAACTTTCCATCAACCCTTTGGGGAACTCATAATGAAGATTTACCTGGACCTGTGAGTATCAATATAATTAAGTGGAGAAAACAGTGGGGTGCAAAAATGAGCATCCAGGTTTTCTACTTAAAAAGACATGGAAACAATTTTTTTGCATACTTAGTTAAAATTTGCATTCTGCAAAACAAAACGAGGCACAGTAGGTTGCGGGTCGCCAAAGAAATCAATTTTGTGGAACTCGTACCAGAGACAAAAAATGACCTTAGAAAAGTTGTCACGACCAGAAGCATTAATAAAAAGGCAAGTCGAACCACAAAGACAACGTAGCACCATTTGGAAACGGGAAAGGTGAGGATACGAAATATCGGCCTTACTTGGGCGATTGAGGGGAAAGTCAAAGTCCGGGTCTCGGAGGGGGACACTGTAACAGAATAACTGCAATGTGGCTTCAATGTCATCGTCAGAAAAAAACATTTTGCTTATTTTTAGGACGACGAAGAGCGGTGATAATGATAATGGGGACGATTATATTGATGACAGTAGGGGTGATGATGGGGAAAGGTCGAAGTAATTGGAGAAAACAAATAACTATAAGGAAACGGATGCCATCTAAATATATAGTTTAGTGATTGGACTAAATCATTTGTAACAGCTATCAAATAATGCATTTCTGGCTACAACAAAGTCTGCAACCATCTATTTGTTTATTATTTGATGAGTGAATCAATGTACAATATGGTGAACATCATTGGGGAGAAGGATAATTATGTTGATGAATCGGTAGGGGGATTAAAATGATTAGATACGTGAATAGAGTTTTAGTAAATTAACTACAAATGAGGGAACGTGGGTGAAAGAATAAGAGGTAATTGAATGAATGATTGAATGAATGTGGGGAAATGTCCAGACGAATGAACAAATTCAGAGTGAATGGACAGAATGACTATGAGATAGATTGATAAGGGACATATATATATGAGTAGGCAGATGTGAAAGTGTCTGACTGCATCAAAGAGGAAACAATAAACGATTCCACTATGGAATGTCACATCCACTAAATCACAAATTTGCATCTAAACCATGTATAGCCCTCGACATTCCCCTACTTAGGACCAAATCAAATAATTCTTTCCCAATACGCTGATCAGTCACGTAAACCAAGTTTAAATAATCATGTTGCATCACTGAATTTGCCTTAAAAAGCAAAACTACAAATACCATGAGCAGATGGAAAGATTTTACATTCCAGTACGTCTCATTAAACGTTACATTGAGGACACACCAATGCAAAGCTTCTCTGATTCCAAAATTGGTTAGAATGGCTGATATCCAAAGACGGCTCATGATACGACACAAGATATGTCGCGACACGTGCCATACGATCGGTGTCCACGCCTGTCACTTGGTAACAAATGCAACACACAAGAGTGGAATGGGCTTACTGATGCTGTGCAACGCCAACGACGAGTGAAGTACAATCCGTGAGGTGTAAATGACAAAAAGAAATTGAAGATACCCACAGTAGGTGATAAACACGATCTCAAGGTGATGGTGAAACGTGCAGTATTACTACTTACGTCATGATGAGTGTTTATAATGCAACATCAACATTGTCAAATATTCACATTCAAAGACTTTTACCTTCGTCATACGCCCAAGTTCTTAGAACTTCTTTGCAAGTCAAGTGATTTTAACTTGACCGATTGAAGCACATGAATGTGCATTCTTTTAATGCCGCCTGGTGACGTCATGAGTGGATTATATCAGACACTTTATGAAGTTATTCACAGTCATGTATGCAAAAAAGGTGCCTACTGTAAAAGAAACAAGAAACTTGGAAGCTGTAGTCACTATCGAGAGCGAATGTAGTGTTTTATACAATTATTACTACTGGTGATTCATGGTGAGCGCTGCGACTGGACCAATATTGTACTCAAAACTCTTTTTTCTCAGGGTCAAATTTAGTGTACATTATTTGGAGAATGATAAGAGTTAGGGGAGAATATTCTCCCCATACAAAACGGCACAATATTTCAAGCCATTTTATTATTAGAACTAAACAATGAGATACAAAATCGCTCAGTGCGGTTTGGGTACAATATCAGAAATATTAGAAATAATTGTCTCACTTCGTCCCTTTGTATTCTCCTCCCACTAAATCACCAAGTTTATTTTAGCAGCATTTTTGGCATGCAGATGATCAAGTGCCAAGCACGGCAGACGTTCAGTAAACAATGCAAATATGAAAAGTGAAATGCATAGATAACGCAGACGTAATTGTTTGCTTGCTCCTTTGCAAGCCTTCACCCTTTTTGAAAATATAATTAAATTGAAATCAAAGATTAATTCGTGATTGGCCCCCATGTTTAAAAGAAATCCATTCTTATATTACTTGGTTTCAATTGGGGCCAAACAAACAGAGGGCGCATCACTTGCTTTAATTTTGGAAAGGCAAAAAGAATGGTAGATTGAATTAGGCGATTCACAATCTTCGACAGTATTCACCTTCACTTCTTAGCATCAGTAATCCATGTAAAATAGATGCACAGGTCTAACTGAACTTGTTTCTACTTGTATATATTTGCTTTTAATATTTGTGGGAGGGAATGACAAGGGCTTATTTTGTGCAGCTGAGAGCGCTGGCGTGTAGACTTGGCATCCTGAATGAGGTAGCGATCGTTTTAGTTTGAATGGTAGAGTATGAAGGAAGCCATGGGAACGCATCAGGCATGATGCTCTCCCACCTTATTCATGGTTAGCATAGTGTAGCATAGCTGCTACACATAGTCAGATGATACCTCCACACATCCCGAAATGAATGCTTCCCAGTTCGCAGGTCAGTTGTGACTACTGACCATCACATAAGTAGCAACATCCAGGTATCCTTGATCAGAAATAGCACCATAAAGTGTTTTCCATGACCCATCAGTGATCCATTGACACCGACTGGCATTCTAACGGCAGGAAATTGACATTAGGCTGCCAGACCACTTGGCATGCGTCAAAGTGTCCAACTTGTTCACCCTCAGGTGACCTTCGCATTCAGCACGCACTGTAAAAGTCGCAGCACTGAATGCCCTTATGTTTCCGTCTGCAGTTTAACGATTCCATTGGTCTTCGTTCAGCAGACCCTATGCTGCTAGGCATTCTCAAGTCCTAAATTTTACGTAACATGTCATTCTGTTGTATCAATGATATTGTGCACGTGCAAGAACTCATACAAGTGGCTGGGTGTCAGCGGTACCTCGAAGGTTTACAGTAAATCCCACCTACGGCACCTGCACTAAAGCGATGAGAATGGGACGGGACCATCACCAACACCAATGGATGCGGAAATTCTAACAAATAGCACTCGACGAGTGAACAAGTACTTCGACTTCACCTCCAAACCTGACTAACGCCATAGACGTGTGCCTTAAAAAATGTCCAATTTTCGAATTTTACCCCAAATACCGGATTGCCCTGTCAAGCACAAGTTCCAACGTTTATATGCACGATCCCAGTGCCTGTTGCCATACCAAACACTAAATGGTGAAAAAAAACAGGCGACCTAGACTCTCCTTGTCACTTATAAGTAGGAGGTGGAGATTCGCGGTTATGTCCGATACCCAACTTTCCGCTCCCTCCGGCGTGTGAGTTGTGGTGACCATGATCCCAACCGGGGAACATTTCATGCCTCTCTTAAAACCTTCCATGTCGAACGGTCACGTGAATGAGCTACGACCAACAGTGCTTCAATTTGCAAGAGAATATCCCCATCGAATTCATACATGCTGTGGTTCCTTGAGACTTTCCTCAAGACAAAAGAGGACATCATACTCGAACAGAACACGTATATTTGGCATGCAGTAGGACTTGAGGCCACTGGCACGGACCAGGGGCCAGCCCACCATGCAAAAGTATAGTGGCCCCTTTGACAAAATCAAAACTTAAACAATCAACCAACGTATTTTAAAGTCATCCTCTTTTGAGCTATAAAAAAAACACCCACAAATCAATCGTGCCACTCATCCAGCTTCCATGCAACTGACCCCAACATCACCTACCTTTCTTGGTATTACGACTGCATCCGCAGTTTTATCCTCTCTGCAACTGGATTGAGGGCATGGGGAAGGTGCTGGCCATCACGCGTGTCCATAGCTAGTTGTAGGAACGCTGGTCCAAGAGCAAACAAGTCAAACTACACAAGTAGGTGGAATACGTAGGAAATGTGAAGGCAAGAAGCAGCACAATTAGTTCTAAGCCACCGAAGTGGGATTTCCATCTACCCAACGGTACCTGCGGCAGGTGCAAAGGACTGCACCTCAAGGTGGGGAAGCACACCTCACCGAGGTAGATAAACAAAGAGACCAGTTGAATATATGCAACTAAGATATTTTCCAATGCAAAAAATGTACACTTATGCGCACTTGTAAAATGGCAAGTTCCTTCCTCCATTTATCCACACTCGCACTACTGACTGGTCCTTTCTGCCCACCACCTCATGAACGCAGAAATTACGACACCACATCGAACGTACTTTGCAGACTTCCAACAGTTTCATCAAAAACTCATCAGCAAACACTAATCGCCAAAACGCCCTTCAGCAGAGGTATAGTCGCGACGAAATACATGTCCTTCGCAGGCTCGGAGAGAATGTAGCTGGTACACCACTTCATGTGTTCATTCTTCTCAACTTTCCTTGACAGAATTTGAAGTTTCCACTTATTCGTCACCCATGTCACCAATCTCCAACGCGAAAGGCATCCCCGTACCTATCAAAACAAAATGAGATGTGGATAAATAATTTTAAACATGGTGAACTACTGCAATAGTCTTACCAATCGAGTCAACGGATTGACAGCTAATCCAATGGTGGCGTAGGCTGCATGTCGACGTCTCGAGTGTGGCAGATTCCTTACTACCTCGGCTTGTGTTTGTTCAAATTGCATCTGCTGATGTTGCTGAATATGCGATCACGTTCATTAATGTAGAGGAGCATACGCAAGTACCCTTCGGCGGACACTGCAGCTGTATCCACACCCCATAAACCCATCATATCCTACCAATATGGATATTATAACAATTTGGACAATGCAACCGTCACCAAGAAATCGTGAAAAGACAAGTAGCGAATTCCCACTGAAAACATGCACATCAAATCTGCCAAGACACAAAATGCCCCTTAACAACTCCTAAGTTGAAATCTATTCCCATCTGAGCAAAGCACAGAGTTATAATAAAGTCCAATTTTAAATCTAGTGTTCCTTATTAATCCCTCGTATCTAATCAGATGCAACATCACAAACAGGTTTATTCTTCTTGGTCTTGTAGAGGCAAGACCATCATTGACATCAGGTAGGGACTAGAAATCGACTGTATTTCCGACCAAAATCCTGCCGTTAAAGCCTGCAAAGAACTCACCAAACCAGCAGACAAAGTACTAAAATGCAGACAATGACCTTGAAATTGACTAATTAAGCGAGCTGTTGCGAAAGCTTTTTTGGTATAAAATAAGTTAAATTTACGGTTAATTTTTTCTGTCAAAACAGACCTAACCTTTCTACTAGCATTTGAAAGTCACAAATGACTCAATTTTGAAAAAGCAGATGCTAACAAACCGTTTAACCGAAGGGAAAAAAACATCTGGACACTAAAAAGTGCTGACGCTCAAGTCTTCACTTTCTTCGGATGTTACGGATAATATAAAGTGGCAGATTAGAATAGCATTTGTTGCTTTAGATATATTTTGGAAATGATAATTTTTGCATTGAATCGCGTTGGGGAACTTTTATTAGTCCGGGGGCACTGGAATCAGCACCGACTTAGAGAATATCGGGTACTGATCACTTCTTTGTACCTGGTAATTCTGACCACTCCTTCTCTACGAACTTGGGGTTCTCGGAATGCTCCTCTCAAAAAGGTGCATTTAAACAGCATCAGTATGACTTTGCCTCCTCGTCTTCTGACATCGTGCCCGCAGCTCCCTTAGGTTCCGTATACCCTCGAGGTGTACCGTTGAGATGAATACAACTTTAGCTGAATTGCATTCATAGTAAACATCATGCCTGCACGCTTTACACTCAATGCAGACTTGATCCCCTGAAGGTGTCGGCAATACGTCATGTCGAGATGTGTGAGAAAGCTTTTGGCGAAATTCCTGGAACTTCGAAGAGAAGATTCTGACTGTGGGATTGAGGACATCCAAAATCCTTACGTCTAGGCACACCCTTCATGTGCTCGTAAAATTAGTCTTTTTAGTAAACAAGTGACGGCAGGAGATGCAAATAAAAGGGTGACACTTCTAGCAAAACTTTTCCCTTATCCTTTGATTGCTTATTTGCAGAACTTCTGGGTTTTCAAAAAGTTATCATGTTTCGGTTTAAACGCTCAGAGTAGATAAGTGTAACTCACCACAATGCGCCGCGTTCATGTGATCGCTAAATTTGCTGTCCTGAGAATGATATCATACAGTCGAGGCAGATGTGGTTCCTCATTTCGGCATTCCTCAAATTATCTTTTCGCGACAACTCTCCCTTACTCCCTTCTGGTACGTTTGCTATTCACTGTAAGAAAGTCGGCGTCATTTGGCAAGCTATCGTGCTTGAATCTAGTGTGAATATATTTAAACCGCGCAGTTTTGCCACAAGTAGCATATTTCACTGCAGCTAATTTACATGCTTGCCATACTCACACATAAAATTTGCAGAAAAAAGACAAGCAAAGGGCATTTGTATGTCACGAAAAAGTTGGGTAGTTATTAAGTTCCTACATCCTTTTGCCTACTTTACAGGCTGTACCACCATTCCAAATTGATGTGTAGCCTGTCACAATGATCGCCTTAAATCCACCTTAGCACGTCATCTTCAAATGTGAGTTGGAGAACGGTAGAGGTGGTTTGGAAACCTCTCAGCCAGTCGGATTCTTCACAATTATCAAGTGAAGTTAAACATACGTATAAGCAGAGAGGGCATGAGCCACGTCAGCAAATACTCGAGACAAGTGATTCTTCTCGAGAGGGTATCAAATAATGCCAATGACCCACCATATATTGTGAAAGTAAACGGCACCAGTTTGGTGATAATAGAGTCCGTATCGAATTCCCCACTGCCAATAGCAAAGTGGCCACCTTCAAACTATAATTTGAATGATAACGATTAACTTCGGTAGCTATACAAGTTTATTGCAAAAAAACAAAGGCATTCACAGTGATCCCTGTACAACATCTTAAACACGCTTGCAGCTGCTGCAAAGTCAGGTCAATTTAAAATTGGTAAAGATATGAGAACAAAAGAATGATGACAATTAGAGCACTGGCCTCGTTCCTAGTAAATGTCTTTTCGGAAGCTTTTAACATCTGTACATACTGGATGGGCTCGTAATAGTGCCCGTGCCAACATATACGCATGTTGTTGTTGACTGGTCCCCTGACAGTGCTTATGATGTGGTGATGTGGACGAGAATGGTGTGAATCTGATCAAACTAACAACCACACAGTCGATGGATTGTAGAAGAATTGGTGGAGCAAATAGCCTTACTACCAACGTAATGAGCAAGCCAAGAAAGCGCTGACAGTGTGTACATGCCTAGAGGCTAGAGGGTGGATGCCGCCTGAGTCTCAGTCAGAGTGCGGCTGAGCAGCGGCCGAGTCTGTATGTCAGTAAATTCAGTTACACTTAATTATAACATTTACATGACCTTGGACCAAAACCCGCCATCAGTACAGGTAGAGTACACCTAGCGTACATCCACACACCATACATGCATCACTCCCAGTCAGGTCAGGAGGCAGTGAGCAATGAAAACGACATTCAAGAGGGCTTAATGATTGGGAATTAATTGGAACTCTTAGGAAGACGAATAGGCGCGTGTTGCTGAGATTGAAGGATTCCCTGTGCAGTTCATAATGAAGCATCAACTTACGGTACAAATGAATGCAAACGAATGTCATTGTAGTTTGAACCCGCATTCACGATTTGGGCAGTTTCATAGGAGATATGCACCACTGCCCTCCCATTTGGGCAAAAGTGTTGCAAATTTACCATAGATTTTGTTCTAGTTTCAGTGCACAGCTAAATGCTACTCAATTGCATTTGGACTCTATCAACTCCCAAATTTCATTTAATGAGCAGTGAGAGGTAAGCCGTATCAATTACGAAGGCCAGAGTATCAAATAGGGGCAGGAGTAAATATTGTTTGTTTGCAGTTGATTTATTTTAAAGCACTTTTGGTAAGTGCGTTTCCCCATACCTTTTTATCCCCTTGTGTAATCCATCGTGTTCGATGAGATCGTACCTCAATCAGCACGAAAATCATGCGACTGTTATGTAATTGTAGGTTTAAGTAGTGCACTTGAGGCTACGAATCCATTTTAGTTGGGTTATCTGTAAAAATCCAAAAGCTGCCTCTTAGCGGTGGTGCGGAGTGGAGCCCGTGAAAGTTCAGTCGCTTACACAGTAGTGGTGTTAATACATTCGAGAGTGGAACTTACAGGATCTTGAATGCAGGATGAAAGTTTGTTCTGGAACATTAGCATAGGGTTCCTTAGACCCTAACAACTGATCTGACTTGTTGAAATATCTCATCAAAATGAGCAGCACTTTTGAAACTGTCGTATTTACAGTTTCCCCCTTTGTAGCAATGGCATGTAAATGACACTTTGCCTGCAGGCGACTACTCAGAAGATGTTTGAGTTACTTTTGCCAGCACCACTTAGGGGCTAGATGCGTTTCAAATTTAGTAGAGTGAGATTTCGCACTACAAGTTTGCTCCCTAAGGTCAAACAGTATGCCGCAAGCATGTTCCAGATGGATAGATTTGGAAAAAGTAATTAATGTACCTTATTGGTGCCTCTTACTATGTAAAAGCTAACGGCGTATTCACAGGTGATAACAAACATAAATACTACAGATTGCGATTATTTTCCAGCATCCCAGCTAGTCTTACTAGTCTTCAATATTGCATCAACACCTATGTCAGGTGAGGTGAAGGTGCCACTGGTTTTGAGACTAATCACCTCCAATTATTCGGGTGCCTAATAATCATGTCTAGGTAAGGCAACAACTAGTGGAGTAGTTTGGAAGCAATCATCAACAATATTCGTTGGACATGGTGCACAGAAATTGGGATTATGGTGCTGATTAGCTATGCAGATCCTTCCGTTGTTTCGGTAAGACAAAACTTGGTAGTAGATTATGAACCTCCCACGCCTAAACAATGGGTGCTACTGGTCAGTTGAAGAATTTGAATTTCAAAACCTCTGCTCCGTTTTCCATTGTAAAGCCAAATCATTTCGAGTCAGTAGAATTGGACCAAAAATGACAAAAGAAAACAAAACGTGACTAATTTCTGTATTTGTCTGTCAACAGTTAACCACTATCCGATGTCGCATTGTTAATGTTAGTTGGCACCGAATGAATGGCGACTGATGTATCCTCCGCACTATGGAAGACTGTAGTGGAAAAAGATTTGCTCAGTATGCACAGCTCATTGGCCGTGATAGTTTACATGGATGAAGCAGTTGGTAATTTACATTAACTCACGCAAAATTTTATTTCAGGGCTACCGCCATGCAAACAAAGGCAATTCCAAATGTCAAGGGAATTCGGACAGACCCACTAGTCGAGAAGGAGCTTTCTTCCTCTCCTACGCAAAAAATATTCAAATGAGGACATTATGTAAAAAATTAAGGTTGCTCAACTGTAAACTGTGTGGAATCGAGCACCAACAACTGCCATGTAGTAAGTAGCTCAATATGTGCTCTTCAACTATGATGCAGAAATTGTCACCAGGAGAAGGAGTTAATGAGTAATACCCCTATGATGTGGAGTTTGCACATCGTAATCACAAGCACCAGCTTACCAGTGGGTGGTGTTTCAATTGTTCCGACGTAAGACAAAATGCTGACTGCACCTCGAAATGCCTCCACATGTACATCGTACGAGGTGCAAGGGTCCATTTTGTCGAGAGTGATTGCTCCAAATGAAGAGTTTGCTATTTTATGGATAGGGGGCTGCGGGGGTTTAAACTGTACTACAGTTACTGCAATTTGGTTTGCGAGAAGTGCATCCATGCTTTCCATGTCCCAACTTATCTGATAGGTCAGAGGACCCACGAGACTCAAGTTAAAGTAACACGAATTCCAGAACTCGCCTGTTCTTTCGCATTTGTTATCGAAACTCCTAAAAAATACTGCAAGAGTTGTTATTGTGCAAACTAGTTTAGGCTTTCTTTTCTGTTAGTTAAGAAAATACAGAAATTTCCCCCTGACACGATGAAAATAGTAGCAAAAAAATAGTAGTAGTAGTAGCAAAAAAAAAATAGTAGTAATGCGACTTTACAATATTCATGTCTTCAAAATACAGCATTTAACCCCTTTTTTTCACAAGGGATGAGAGTTATTAAGGACTACCATTCAAAATGGAGCTTAACATCATAATAAGATGTGCATGTGTTAAGTATGTTTGAGAAGTTAGCCTCTTGCACATCTTACATTCCTTTTATATTTTCTTCAGTCAAATTTATGCGTAAAAGCTTCATGCGACTAGACTTAGCGATTGTTGCCTACAATGTACCTCCACATCATTTGTTCACCTACTCAGTGTGCACTGAAGGGTTGGAGTGGAGAGAAAACAAATGGCGATGCCTCGCTCATATCAAAGTTGGCATTGGGAAAACACATATGTTAAACAAACTGAAATCTGTGTAGAAAACGTTTGTGCTGGTATATATAGAGCGTATTTGGGTTGGAATTTGGGGTGAAGTTAGTAATGAGACAGCAGTATCACGCCTCTCTCACTGGTAGGTGGCAGTGTGGCATTATGCAACAATCATTAAAAACTAGGGGGAGTAGGAGGGTTTCAAATTTAATAAGCGCTGCTCAATGGAAATGTGCGTATCATGGTTTGAAATGAAAGGACTACACCGATGCAACAGGCACTATTATTTGTCAAATGCTCCTTCGTGTACGTTGAGCAGAGTCATATGACAGAAGGCATCTTACCACGGTCACCCCTGTTTCCAGTAGCCAAAATGGAGGTAGCAAGCAAAATGAGCCAAAATTGAACCGCCATTGCTACTTTACAAATGCTTTGTGTTCACAATCTGCGACACACTTTATAGAAATGCTCTGCACACACATATCAGCCTATTGGATACCGTGCTCTTGACCTGCAAGACAACTTCTGCATTCATTCAATGAAAGCTAGCAGATGTTGATTTGCCTTAGTGATTCCACCTTCAATTTCTACACTCGCCAGCATGGACATCCACAGCACAATCATGTAATTAAAAGCGGAGTTAACTTTTGCATCACTTTGAACTTAACTATTGTGTGGAAGAAGTGTTTCGAAATCTATACCACCTTGGATGTGTCCTTTCCTTATTGAAGAACTCGTCACGATTGGGGGACCGGAGTGACTGCAGTTGTGCCATGCCACGACTTCCGGCATTTGAACTGCGGTCAACTGAAAAATTGGCAGACGACACTTTGGTTGGCACTGCATTGTGTCAAGGGAACGAGATGACCACGGTGAACGAAGGCAGTAAAAGATATGGACATCACCGGAGATGCGTGCTATTTGACTTAGTGAGTATAGCGTATTTTCGTAAACCATTTTCGCAGGGCACCTTTTTACTCTGAATTCCAACATTTCTCTACCGAGTGTGTCGATGAGATGCATACAGATGCACAGGTATTATGTATTACTTCACCATTCATGGTCGTCATTTTGAGCACATCTTATGGAATCTACAAGAAGGCAAGAGGTGGAATATGAAGCAAACGATATACAGTCTTGTCAGGTGGGATTGCGGTCACCGAAGACGGAGCAAAACAGGTGAGCGCATTGCCAACACTAACCTACTAGACGGACCTCCCTAGCCTCTTACGGTTGGCATATCACCACAGGCTTTTCGTTGAAGGTATGCTAATATTGCTAGCCCGCTGCATAAGTTAATAAAAAAGCAGGTGAAAATTTTTTAGGGGAAAAAAGCAATATGAAGCCTTTAAAGAATTAAAATGAATGCCCTGCCCTACACCGATTCCAGCGTTGCCCCACCGTTTGCACTGCATGTGGAGACATGCGACGCAGTCGTAGGCAGTGTACACTCACACAGGGGCAAAGATGGAAGGTAGCACGTCAATGCCTACTCGTGTGACTGATTCAGCGAAAAAGTGTGATGTAACAGTGCAACATAATGCGAGCTCTAAGCTACCATCAGGTACTACCCGATGACGAGGAAATTCACAATGAGAATGGGTTATTAGACGCTTACCAGGTTTAAACAGTGAAGGTGATAGACCTTTCAGCTGCACATTAATAGAAAGAACCGCAAAAATGCAGCTTCAGAGAACATAGAGAGAGGGGAATGTGCATGGTAATGCGGAAGCTCCAGCTAGTAAACCAGGTCAGGCCAAAAAAGGTGTTGTTGTGCGTGCCATAGTCTTAGGCGCAACTCCAAAATAACATTAAAAATTTAAAAAGAACCAATTCGAAAAAGTGTTCTGGTATGTGAGACTTCCCTCACATACTCTTATAAGCCCGCAGTGCAAGAAATGACCTCTTCCACCATGGTGGACAGACATATAAGGCAAGAATGGCGCAGGGCTCTCTCTAGAGACTAGGGTTTTGCGGTATTAAATAAATGTAGGTTCTTCTAAGGGCCTTGTAGACCCAGACTCATTAGTACAAGAAGGAATCCAAAAGTTGCATGTGCATCTGGGCGATGTGGGTATAAAGAAGATGCCAGGTGCCTCAAGCAAAAGATATCGGTGGCCTTCGCTCTCCCGAGACATACTTGATTCCTGCTGGGCCTGTTCTACTTGCAGTTCTTTCAAGGGTCCATACCTCACAGTGATCGCAGCACGTCAGCCCATGCCCACTGGGTTTCCAGAGGTAAGGGTAGGTATAGACGTCATGGACCCACTGCCACCCGCCAAGAGAAGAAACCGATATACTCTGGTTATGGTAGACTATTTCACGAATGTAGCCGAGGCAGAACCCATGAGGACACAAGATGCAGAAATGATTGCCTTTGGTTTCGTCGGTAGGTCTATTTGTCAGCATAGAGTGCCCAAATCTGTTCATAGAAATGAAGGCTCAGAATTCGGAAGTCGAATTATTACGGGATTATTCAAGACCTTCCTCATCTCAAAGACATGTGGAGCACCTGGGCATCCGCAAGGCAATGCACAGGTGAGTAGAGCAAACTGCACTCTGATTAAACTACTAAAAGCTTACACCAAGGATGCACAAATGGAAGTCTGGGACATAAGTGTAGGACGTATTTTCCTAGCGTACACAGCTACAGTTCCCATATCAACTGGCGTTTCAACGGTTAAGATGATCACAGGGAGTAAAGTGTGGGTGTTTTCTGATATCTCCTTTCTAAACAAAAGAGTATCAACCAACTACACCCCCGCTTGCATACCCTATCTAAAAGGAGGCATAAAAATGGTATCATCCTACGTCTGCACTAACGACTTTCTCATTTTAGGCAGGGGAAATATTGTAATACGATGGTTGCTTTTCCCTCCGTATTGGCGAGAAGCCACTTTTGACTGGGCCTATGTATAGTGCCGGTGGGCTGGCCTTCAAGCTACGCCAGCAGCCCAAATACCTTTTTTGTACTAGTATATATATTCTGCTCGAGCATTATATCTTCTTTCGTCTTCAGAGAAGTCTTGGGACGCTACAATATCACTAAAAACACAGACGGATTAGCGTCTACCAAGAAGGACACTTAGTGCAAATATACAGAACAATTCTCCCACCTGGACTATGCCGTGAGTTTTATCACCCTTGGCAAAGGCTCTCCCACCCACAAACTACCTCGTCTGCAACGCATAACTATGCACAGCCAATAACCGTTCATGACATCATGATGCTTCCTACAAAGGTACACCACCGCTTGCATAAGAAGATGAGATTTGCGCACTAATGGAAGAATAAAATGCACTTAATGGCATGTTTAACGACAACTTATAATGGTAGCACTGGGCACGGTGCTAAAAAGACGAGGGAGCTATGAAACACTCATGTGGTTAAAATGGACCTCTAAGTTGAGAAGCGATTTGAAAACTTTAAGCTCGTAATGGGGGAGTGGTCAGAATTCATCGAGGCAGAGAAAAGCTTATAACCCCAACTTTCCCATATCAATGCTATTTCAAATTACCCCTGAATTAAAAACATGTCTTATTAAATCAAGCTGTCCCTTACATGGGTACGAAGGCCGGGAAGGGGGAGAAAACTGAGGAAGGTGCTACAATACATTAATGATATTTCTGTCACCTATATAAATCAAGAGGCCCCTTTCCTTTTAAAATCACACAATGCACACTTTTCAATAAAAAGGGGTTCTGTGTTTTGCTTTTTCATTTTAGAAATCAGTTTGCTAATATATCCCATACGACAATGATTGATTTATAATACTCATGCATTCCAGCAGACCAAGATTGAAAAATCTTTTGGTAAAAAGGTCTAAGCTGCTTTTTGAACTCTAGAAAACTTGTTAAGCTAAATAAGTCTTAAATGAGCAACGGTTAGTATATTTTGCCACTTTCAAGGTCATCGCGTGTATTTCAGCATATTATCTGTCGGTAAGGTGGGTTCTTTGCGGACTTTAACAACGATAGGATTTTGCCTAGATAGGCTTCATTTGTTAAAAAAGTGAAAAATTGTCAACAATAGGTTTTATTTAGTTGCAATAACGGTCTAGGCCTTAAATAGAACATGAGTGTATGTCTATGGTGTCGAATGTGATAGGCATCGAGGGATCAGTGAAGAACACCAAATTTGAAAGTGCACTTGCTCAACTTAGGAGTTGTTGTGGTGCAACCTGTGTTTTGATGACTTTACTGTGTTTTTGGAGAAAATTTGCCGTTAACCCTTTTCTGGAAGACTTTTCACAATTGCATGATTACAGTTGCAATCTCCAGGTTGGTGCAGTAGCCATGTTGGTAGAGTATATTGTATTTGTAGGATGCGGATACAGCAGTATTGGCTGCTGAAAGGGTACTTAAGTATGCCTCTCTCCACTGGTAAACTGGTTTGCTTCTTCTGCAACATTAGACAGTTTGAATATACACGACTCGAGGTGGTAAAGGTTCGGCTACCAATGGGACGTTGACGTGACTTGCTGCCTGAGTCTTTTCGCAAATCTAACAATGGAAAACCAAATCGAAATGTGCCGAACTTGTTCCACACGTTAAGGCTAAACTCAAGTGCTTATAGTATGCCTTCGCCACATTCTTTAGCATCCTCTACTTACATAAGATTTGAGAAAATTGCACTACTGATAGGGACATCCTACTGCTGGCTGGCCAGAACTTGATGCCATCAAGAATTCGTCCACTTTCTAGCATCTTATTTGACCGTGTAGATAAATGCAAAGCTGAACTATCAGCCAAAACATTAAATAAGTTTAGTTATATAACGTATTTTGGATTTCATTAATTGTTTTGCTCACTTTACTGTGTGCAAAAGAAATTTAGGATCTGATGACACCAAGACGCTAGCATTAATTAAAGTGCCTAACAATCTGAATTAGGCGACATTCCAGCCTTGTGATGCTCATTTGTTAGTCGAGTAATAAATTTCCGTGCGCCCTAAGGCCTCAAAGACGGCGCTATGTGAAGTCTTGTTATTTCTACAATAAATTAAGGGAATCTGCATGGGTAATGAAAATATTCATTGCAAGCAGTGAAGAATATTTCAAATAAGGCTCAAAACAGCCGTTTTGGAAAATGGTTCTTAAACGGTGCACCTAAGCAAATTTTCCTAAATTATAGTTGTTAACTTAATAATTTATCTTTACATATATTACTAACCGTGTTACTTGGATCTCTTGTGCACTAAATTTGATCCTAGATAGTAATACTTTAACCAAGCTGAATTCGCAGGTGTGGAAATGTGGCCTTCTCATTAACTAATCAAATACATAAATAAGGGAAGATGTAACTTTGAAACAAAAACCTGTGATTCCACATGGACAAGCACTTCTGAGGTCAAATGCTATGCCAAAAAAATTTTTTCGAAATAAGTCACAAGTTTTTCATCCCTGAATAACCCTTGCCTTCCACGTCATGCTCTGAGTGACCTCCCCTTTAAAAACGTAAGCAAAGTTCACTTTGTGCATTGTCTTGGGTCAAAAGCACGGAAACTGCCATTAATGTACCACATTCACATCATTGTAGTCCAATGATGACATTCACGTTAGAGAACCTGCAAAAACACCTACTATCCACCACATGTCAGTAAATTGGATTTAAGAGTCACTTCTACCGATTCCATCAGGGCATTGTAAAAGGAAAATTGAGACTTCACCTCATCAGTTAAATACTTGGATGTCGACACGTGCCGGGTTTGCTTTAATGCACCTAAGTTCGTAAGTGAGTAATTTTGGACTTTACCAGACACCAAAGACAAAGCTTTAATGCATAGAATGCAAATCAAATTGCAAAAGTGAACCACCCTAAAAATTTGAAAAAGGATATTGCATGTAACAGATGGTCGTTTTGAAGTAGAAATTGTTTACTGCAAACAAATGCATTTTTACCAATCGCATTTGTGTTCATCATAAATCAAATGAAAGCAGGACAAACATCTCATTGTCAGGTATTCCTTAAGACAGCTTCACAATCAAAACCCATCGAGTAAGTTGAAGTTCAAATTTTTTCATATGCTGTCAAACCCGAATTAACGTATTTTCTTACTTGTAAATAATCCACTATCACCACATATGAAGGTGCTGCTTATTGTGGAAGCCTTGCGGCGACAAGGTGCTACCTCGGACTAGCTGGCTGAGAAACCGGGTCGTACCATGATCACTTTTCTCCTCATTCTCAACCTGGCCATGTGGATATTGAAGACTTTCGAGTTTAAACATGCCGCCACCCATCCTCTCTACATGACGCACTACAATGAACTCCTCTGGAAGTTCATCATAAATGTCGCTCTTCCACTTATTGTCTTCTTCCATTTTCATTCCACTGTCTGTCTCGCTGATGTA
Source organism: Echinococcus granulosus (assembly GCF_000524195.1). NCBI lineage: Eukaryota > Metazoa > Platyhelminthes > Cestoda > Cyclophyllidea > Taeniidae > Echinococcus > Echinococcus granulosus. The sequence continues at coordinate 91,415 of NW_020170565.1, read as the reverse complement.
TGGAGTTGCACCTACCGATTCTACGGCACTGCATCTCTTAGGTGACCTATCAAATTTTTGGGAAAAAATATATTTATATAGTGCATAAATTGCACTTCTCTGAGATTTTTGCTTTATGGCAGCGCAGTGGATTGTTCGGTGAATTACGGGCATCATCCGGCATTTTGGATAAGTTGAGAGTGTAACTGCACAAATCAAGTAAAAGTGACCTTTACCTGAATCAACAAGATGAGCACATTGTTAAATCTTGATACACACAGATGAGCAGAACCAAAACCGCTTCATATACACATACATCACTCCTCTTGACCATACTTGATGCCGACTACTGAAAGCAAATTGTTGGAAATGGGAGAGGTAATGGCTAGGTTAATTAGTAGTGTGACATCCTTAAGCACTGCAAGTATGAAATCCGTTCATTGCAGCCAAATCCTTAAAATACAGTCTTAATTAGCTTAAGGTAAGTTAGTAAAGCATACATACCCTAGTAAACTACATAATGCCAATTGTTTTTAAGTTTTGGTATATGAATTTATACAATGTAAATTTTTTGAACTTATTGTCATGGTTTCCTTAGTTTAGACAAACTGACACCAAAATCACTCAACGTTGGTACGATACTGTGGTGACTTGATGTGTAGTCTAGCCATGTGTTGAATGACATGCAGGCCTGAGGCCCCAAATACTACACTTCTGCTCCGCGCTGTGGCCTTTGGGAAACGCTTGCCGCTCATCAGCCCTTGTGCTCCATACTAAAATTCGTCCTTTTGCACAACTTTAGATCATCATGATATGAGAAAAGATGCAATACCCCAAAAATCATCAACTCTCACTTCAAGATTGCCGAAGTGAAGAGATGACGCAATGATCAGAGAAAAATTAGAGCAATAAATATAAAACATGATGCAAGTAAAATCAAATGCGTGTCTCTTACATCTGATGATTAAATTATACAAAGTAAACACGAATGAGGGCCAACGCTTTGATAGTGGTGTCAAGCCTGTCCACCTGAACACACTTTTAGGGAACGCGCGACAAATTTACGTCAACTTCCTACAAAGTGAATTAGCATAAACTTTCCTTTTGACATATGCACATTATCCTAGTTCCACTTTGGCTAAGGAGTAATCCACAAAATATAAGCTTTGCATCAGTTATAAATTTTGGGTACTGAGTGGAAATGCATAAACCCGATGCGAATTACTTTAGTTAGGGAAAGTATATGACACCACATTTAGTCCGCTGTTAAATTTGACTGATATTTTGAAATTAAGTAGGCAGACAAGTAGACATTTGTACAGGCATCTGACACACTTCAAACAATGGAGGACATGCCAAAGTGAAGAAGCCTGTGTGGGTCGTGGGGGAGAATGAGCTGTATCAGCACATGTGATTGTTATGGCTATTATCAGAAAGGTAGCTGGCAGGATACAGGGACTCAATAAATACTTTGGTAAATAGGAGTAAGGAATATTTTGGATTTAGAAAGCACCGAAGACGGTGAGACTTTTTGTCATTGTATCGCAAAGCCCAAAATGTGTTCAAATTTTATGCTCTTTAAATTAAAATTTGACGTGACAGTAAGAGAAGCATGGGTGTTACTCAACAGACAATGAGTTGAAACCCTCGTAGGCGCAATTTCTTAACTGATTTCTGTCAAGTTGCATTTATAGTGTTGTGTTTTTAGAAAGCGCCTTTGCGAATTTTATGAAATCTTTGTTGGACAGATTCCGGGTGACTGTTATGTTGAAGTACCTATTATTACCTCCTTCAAACTTAACTTAGGAGGCATTGGTTTACGCAGGACCAAAAAATGTCCAAAATTATTTATTGTACGATAATCACATCAAAGGAATTAATTGCCACCGACCAATATTCTTTATGGAGCAAGGATCCCTAAATTATAATGTTTGAAATTTGCAATTTGATTCATTTGCTTAGCGCTCCTAACTCTGCTTCTAAGACTGTAAGGCATCCTAGAGAAATACCTCTGACTTGGGTGAATGAATTCTCATTTGTATTCATTTTTAGGATGTAACGTGATTAAAAGACAAGAAAGTTGCTCCGTTATTATTATGTTGAACAGAAAACGTGCATATTTATGCTAACCTCCCTTCGCCTTCCTCTTATGACTATTTATCTTTGAATAACTCACCTGAAGTTGATCCTATTGTTTGTGATTACTTGCAAGGCCGATGTTGCAATTTTGCGATGATATTCCTCCAAGGTAAAACGCTACTGATTTGAAGCTCCTGGTGCATTTTTTGGATCATGAGGAAATGGTATTGAACAATATATCACTACATCAAACTCCATTGATTCATTACATTACTTACATAATTAAGGAGGTTTTTATGGAATGGGAAGCCTTGCAACTGGAGGTGAATTTAAGAGAGAAAAAAGAAGTCAATTTAGTGACATAATTTCGTTTATGGTTTTCCACATAGATCCTGCCATGTTTACGGTATTAACTATCACCCTCTCCTAAATTTGCGAATGTTTGCAGAATGTTTTCATTGCCTAAAATTAGCAATAACCACCTTGTATCGCTAGGTAAAGGTCCTAGGTGTAGTGGAGCTCATTCCGTGGTTCCCAATGGCATTTCTACGTTCAATGCGTCTTTATGCTGTGCGGGTGCTTAACTCGTGAAACGTGACGGAATGGTACTGTGAAGACGACTTTTTGTGAGAGTTGTGAATAAATCCATTCATGTACATTCACACTTGTGATAGATCAGCGCTTTTGATCAGCATAGGGTGAGGCAACTAGTCGAAGCAGCGATGTGAAAAGAAAGGCCGGGATTTTCCAGATCGCACCGATTTATATGATTAAACTTGTCACTATTTTACAGTGTGTGAGCCAAACGAAAGTGAAAGTAAAACGAAAATGCAGAGGTTAGCAATATTTGCACAGGCATTTTTGTCCCATCTTCCGTGTAAATAATCAAAAGTAGAGGAAGGTGTATAGGTGTAGCTAAGATATTGTGCAAAATTAGAGTATTTAAAGCTTTGCCGAAATAAATGCGTTGACCTGTAATGATCGTCTTTTGCTGTCCATTCCAATCTAGGCCGAAGAACACAAGGTAGTTTACAATTAGCTTTTTCAGAAACGCACTCATCTGCCATTAATGCCATATGCTTTATATGCCAGTCAGAAGTTAACGTGATTTTCTGCTGTGAATTTGGCTCTCCTATTTCTGGTAGTCAATACTGACATCTGCACCTTGGTCTATTACATAAAACTCATTATGTTAGGTTTAGTTAAACGTGTATTTTTGACCATCTTACCAAAGACATGACCTTACAATAAAAATCTGAAAGAGATATCTGCCATCTTCAAATGCTTTGACAAAGCGTAGTGATTTACATGCGGTATTTTTACAACTAAGTTATTCAATTTAAAAATGCATTCTGATTGACAAAACTTAAACGATGCTGCATTTTCTGTGTTTTCCGAAATTTGAGTTTATTTTATTGCGTAGCGCAGTCACTTGCAAGCCGCTCAATTGTCACATTTGTGCGTACGTAATTTGTAATGGACGCTGCAGCCTTAGCATGGCCTAATGGCCCGTGACAATTAAATAAGCAATTTTTTAAATGTACCAACTCGTAGTAATTGCCATTTACACTGTAATCCGTGCAATCGAATACCAACTAACAATCTGCGTTTCCCATAAAATATACTTTTGCTTTTGAACGACATAGTGTGCATCATGATGTTTTTGGACATAATCAACAATTATTAATCTTACAGTTAAAATCCCTATTGCATATTACGCAGTTAAACTGACTCTGCGATGTATTATTAAAATCTACGGCACTTTGCCGGCTTTAATGAAAAAGAGATCAATGATAGCGTGCTCGAATATAATTTAAATTTAGAGGTGCACAAAACTTCTCATAATATAAGAATAGGAAGTATAGGTATGCAGTAACGTAAGTAACACTTTTAGCATGGTGTGCATGCAGTGAGATATTTACGTTACAGACTTATTTGACATTAAGTAACAGATGTCCTGATAAATAGCACACTATAAGTGAGGATGCAAAGGATCGGTTCATTCTTGGCGATTTTATGATATGCTAACCATTTACAATTAGCTGAGAAGTGACATTCAAATCGTAATACGTTATCCCACTCTAAAAAGTCCACTATGTCGCCCATGTTTCAGAAATGAAGAAACATTAGCAAATAGCAAGACAAAGAAACTAACGTCTTTAAATCGAACAAAATAGCAAAATAAAAAAATATGGAGGTTTATTGTGAGTAATAAGCTGAGTTCTGTGTTACTGTTTCCTTACGTATTCCAGTGTTCATTGACTAAAAACTTTCGAGTGGTAGATTGATCGCTGAGGCAACAACTTGTTGACGAGTTTTTCACTCGTGTGTTCGTTAATTCAGAAAATAACTTTTGCACAATATTTACTTCCATGGAGTTATTGTTTCCAAGCATACATGATTCGTCTTACAGAGTTGGCGACGTTTCTTTGACACTTGAAAAATATTAATAATTTGGTTAGCTGCAGGAAATGATATTGTGGAATGATTGAAAGCAAGAAATCAAGTAATAGTTACCTTAAGTCTTCAATTGGAAATGCCATAGTGCACATATATACTAGATGTTTCAGCACAAGGAGAAACGTTCTGTAACGCATCATTGCACATTTAGTAATTGACAGCAAACCTATCAGAGCGGATATTTAAACAGATTTAAAACACTGACAACAGCTAAATTCATAAATTGCAAAACACTGTTAGTTGGTTATTGAGAGTAAGCATCATTCAGCAAGCAACAAGTTATCTTTCATTTTATGCTTATACACTTGGCCTAAGTTAGCGTGAAAAAGCAAATATCTAAGAAACCGTGGGGAACACTAAATTTGGCTTATTATTATGGCTAATGGCTAATGTTAGCTTATAAAAAAGTAACTTTACAGCTATAAACACATGATGATTAGGTACTGCAAACATTAACTTTACTACAAAGTTAAAAGTCGTCTAAGCATACCGGACAGCCATACCCACATATTTTTTGCTTATAATTTCCAGTGATTTTCATTTGTTCTTAGGCATGCATGTCGATTCTATTCCGCAGAAAAATGATAATCATACTGTTAGTCTGAAAGGCGATTAGGAGATCAGGGACATCACATCCATTACCTCCTTACAAATTATTCCAAAATTTATGTCAGCATTTTGTAAAACATTAAAGGCATTGCAATCGTGACAGATGCAGGCACGCTTCTAAGCCATCACTTAGACCAAGCGCTTGTCTGCTCTTATGGTTCAACTGGGTTCTATTATTCGATTTGATAATTTCCAGAAGTTGAACATTAACTTTGTTTTTAAAGCTTGGTCACAAATGATTTGATTTTGTTTAATAAATAAATACCTTTAATTGAGTTCTCTTTGCCATTTCCATTAGCTGAAATAAATTCAGCAAAAGCGATTGCTAATCTTCACTTTGACTGCTTATACTGCAAGTAATTGCCTCGAGTAAATCCTAGTAAATGCTGCGTCTTGCCTGCTAACAGCCTATGGCACTAAACATGTTAAGCAATTTAGCGCATTCAGCTTGAATCTCAAATTTATAGCAAATTGCTTTACAACGGATGCTTTCTCCCTGTTTGTCTATTTCACAGAATCTTAATTACTACCTTTCCATCAAAGCAGCCAATTACATAGAAAATTTATAAATCTCTACAATGTTAAGCTAACGAAAGAAATGCTCTTCAAAAGTTGGATACAAAATTATCACTGGTGCTTTGATTTTAGTCGCGATCACCATCACGCCGCATTTGCGGCTATACGTTAAGGCCAGCCAAATGTGCAACAAGTAGACGTCACATTATCTTCTTCCCATTAAAGCAAAAAGGCTGTAGTATCAAGAGTCCTGGCTGAAACCGCATTAAGATTAAGCTTAATGAATAAAAATACATTATTAGGCAACACAAGAGCGAGAAGTCGATCAACACAGGATGACGATCATGCCGCAGAATGGAAGTACAACCTGTGGAGACCGAATTGCCCACCCAGGTTAGCAAGGGGTTAACAAATTATATGATTGCTAATATTCACTTTTGGGACCATTGGCTTATTTATTAATGTCAAGCACAATGCATTTTCTAAGAATGCAAAACCAGCGTGTTAGTAAAGGTAGTTCAGCATTGTCCTCCACTAAGACTTCCCAACTTTACCAATACTAAATTGCACCAATTACTCGGATTAAACATGTGAAAACGCATAACATTTGCAGGATTATTAAGCAGTCTTCGCATAAAGTAAATTCTTTATCCGTTGTGTAGGATTTATCGCTGACACTAAGGTGTCCAGTTCGGCACAATCCATTTAAAAGTCCCTGTTGCTACTCATATGATTTACAAGCTATGGTAGGGTGAGTATTTTTGTATAGGTAAGTTATGTCTCATCAAGTGGCCTAATACTGCATTTTTGTTTTCCGCAATGCATTATAGATCAGCCAAGCGATACTGAAAAGTGAGAAGCCCCGACAATGACATCTCAATCAATTGATGCGATGTCCAGAGTTGGTGACGTTGGATCACATAGTGAGAATGGAGCATTGACATTAAGAACTATATAGAGGTTAAGTGCTCCTTCATCCAACTAATTACTCTCTCGACTTTGATAAAAAGCGCATCCTTGGCGACATGTGCGGTTTGCTTGGTAGAATAGAATGCAAAGTAATTGCAATTGTCTCAAGTTTGAGCATTTCCGTGGCTTTGGTTGGTGGGTATAGACTTACCACTTCTCCAGCTCTGGTGTGATATTCGTTCACAGCCTGCATTCGATCTCCATTCTTAGTGCCCTATTTTCATTTTGTGATCATACATAATCAGCAACTCACTTCGCATTAGGTAATATTAACATTAGGAAGGAAACCCTCACTTTATACTACTACAAACAAGAAGCGATGCCATAATGAATTGGGTTGTAATGTAGAAATGTACCAATACAACATTCTGCATAGACACAATATAATCTCATCACAGTCAGATCTGTCCGCACGGCTGAACTACCTTATTCTGTAAAAGGCTGCTTCACTGCCTTCGTACTCCACGCTCACCGATGTTCCCAGGTGACAAATGCGCACAAATAATTGTTAAGTTCAGCGTTGTCACAAAAAGCCGAGTCTTTCTAATATTAATCTACTGCAGAACATCGGCAAAAGGACGAATACTTAATTAGTTGCCCATGTACACTCATCAATTTACTTAATAATTTATCGTGATGATAATCAGATAACGGTTATGAGGTACAGGCGTCCCAAATAAATGCATATATTTGGTGTTACATAAGGGTAAATCCTTCCTTAAGCAAAAATTTATATTATGTGCATTGTGGCCGCCGATTTACTAACCCAAAAACCTTATAATTAATTTTTAAAATTAACTTTAATTATCAAGAAAACAAGGGACAGTAATAAGTTGCCTTTATCTGATTGCGCCTGATACTATCGTGTTGGCAAACCATTCCTCCAAGTAGATGAGAATTTCTACCAAGCCTGGATGTGCTCTTACTTTCGTCAGGTAAAATTGTGGTGTGTAAGCTGGTAATTGCAATTCACTTCACTGATGCCAGTTGCAAAAGTGGACTTTTAGTGCTTTTATCGGAGTAAATCTTGGTAAGCCTACACGTTCTCTTTGCCCTTCGTAGCGTCAGCAGTAACTGCTTATTTTCGTCGTAATTCCTGACTTGGGCATATTTGGGACATGACCTAAGATAGTAGAGCTTATCGATATCTATTGGCAAGGTCTAAAAGGGAGAATTCGTATAGACTGCTAATTTTTCTAGTCAGCTGGAAAAACTTTGCTTTCTGACCTTCCAGCTAAACGGTAATGTTAACTGAGGTGGTGTCATCTTAGTGACAGTGACACCTTAAGCTCATTCGTGGCTTGGACAGTGGAGAAGGTGACCAAATTTCTGACCTTTAACAAAAAATGCATGTGATCTTTAATGACAGGGTTAAAAGAATAGCACATATGGTGAAGTGCTCAAAACATGCCCCAATAATTTTGCCACGTGCTCTTTTCATTGCTAGAAGACGGTAACATTATAACTTCCATCCACTTGTGCTTTTACATTGGCTTCTCCATGTTATCACCCATTTACGGCAACTACTTAATTGAGTGCACAGCAATCAGTCTGCAGAATAAAAGAAGCAGTCCTGCTTTAACCCTTACCCGGAACTTGGAGAAAATCCTTTTTAGCAGTTGTAAGTATGCAAAGGAATGATTTTTGAGGTTATAGTGTTTTTTATGGAGTCAAGTTTAAAACCATTCCGCTTATCGCTTATTACTGTGTTTGGCATATTTCGTGGCCTTCAAAAGCCCCATTGAAATGTTTCTTGTTAAGAAATCATTGATATTTAATGTCATATGTAGAAGTATCGTTTTATCCGAATGCGGCCTAAATCTCATGCAAGTCAACCGGCCAACTGCCCACAAATCCGTAGTCGATATGATTATCTCTTGTGCGTAAAATCATTTCTGTGAATATTTTGGTGTACCTTTGCTCTTTAGAATTAGGTAGTGAATAACTTTACAAGGTAGGACAACTCATCTGCATTCTTTTGCATACTGTTCATAATACCATAAGTATTTGCTGTTGAGACACCAAAGATTAAATTTTAGAAATGACTTGTTGAATGCTAACAAATAAGGTTTAATAAAATGCAAATTTGTGGCAGTGCAGCCTTTCCAGTCAAGTCCAATGAATTTTTTGGAGGTAAGCAGAAAGAGTCCTTTCCTCATCCCTATCGCCATCTTTCAGGCTTTGTTCTATACATGTTAAGGCACGCAAAGAATTAAAAGCCATCGAGTGTTAAGGAAGTATGTGACATTAATCACACTTGGACTCACACATAAATGACCCACTTGGGGATTCCAAACACCCTCCAAACTCATCCTAACACGTTTTTTAGGAACCATAAGAAACTTTAAAAAGGATAACTGGAGTCCTAAACATGTAGGGCTAATGAAGTGAAAGGAAGTTTATACGATGGTAAGGCATTCGCATGCTATTGTACCCGTGGCTAATTATAAAATATATATCAAAATATTTGAGGGCGAGGGGTAAGTAACAACACTAGACATCGCGTTGGAGGAAACTAGAACGTAAACAAATACAAATAATGATAAAATAAATTACACTTTACGAGCTCTACTTATTTTTAAATAAACAGATAACTGGTTACAATTTGACACTAATTTGAAAATCAAATGAATCCAATTTCGTAACAGCTAACAAGCCTTACATTACGAATTATCTTGCACCAATAGTGTACAGCTTTATAATAACAAATGTTTAATTACAAAAATAGTCGAAGACTCATAATTTTTAAGTGGATCAGTCCTTTGCCTCCTCCATTTAAATAAGTTAGGCCATATATCTACGAACTGAAAGGTGAGAATGAAGCTTGGTACATGGAGGAATGCCTACAGGGACGACTTGACCACATGTGCACATTCATTGCACCCCAATTTCCATTATTTGCAGAGCATTCCATGCAGTAAAAGCAGAACCCTGAATCTGCCGTATTTTGATCAGCAGCATATTGCACTAAAATATGAATTCTGAAGGTACTCGTGTGAAAAGGCCAAATTACTGTAGATCGAAAAAGCAATTTTCATGTCGTCAACTACAACCATCTGCACTCACAAATGCGGTCCCTAATGAAATGAATGAGGAGCAATTCAAAACAGTCTAATCATACCAGACACTGCGAGCAAGTACAGTGGTTTGTGCCCATTATCAAGTATTGCGGTATCATTTTCATTTTAGTTTTTGCAAACATATAAATGTAACAAGAGAACATTAAAGATATGTTTTGGATTTTCTTGCCTATTTGGTTCAACAAAACGGCTTTACTGGCTGCGAATGGCGTCAAGCAAATTGGACTTAATTCAGAAACCTTTTACTAAGTCACTTGAAATATCCTAAGCAACGCATTTGATGGAGGCATTAATTTGCATGTTATTTTTTTTTTTTTTTTTTTTTTTGGTTCTAAAACTTGCGATTGGTTACATCAAAGCATTAATTCGGTTACTTATTTAATCGTGGCGAAACTCATGCATTTATGCATGCTTTGCGAAAACAAACGACACCCACCTTGATAGCTACATTTCTTGTGTGTTCGAAATACATTGCAGTTGTTGAGTGACATAAGTCACGTCAAGGGTTCATTCTAACGAAGGGAGAGGTGACAAACGCCAAATTTCAAAATAGTGCTTGCACCTCACTCAGCTTTGTCCTCAGGTCCAAGCATAAGCAAGCCTCCAAGGATCACTGATCGCATATTTATTTCGGAAGCGCAAAGTAGGCATTCTTCCAGTAGACTGCATTAAATCCACCTTGCTTCATCAGCATGTTTTTACCTGCTTAACTTTAAGCTTACTTTCTCTTAACCTTGATCATAAATTCCTCTGATAAATAAGTTGTTCTGTTTTTTCTCCTCATGACAGGCAGCTTCTAGACTCATCTTGCCCGCATTTTTCGCCTCACAACACACCCACCTTGACGGCTACTTTTCTTATTTTCTTGGAATATGGGGCTGACGTTGAATGACATGGGGCATGTCGAGCAGAGACAAGTGATATATGCAAAATTTAAGAAACACTGCATATGCCTTACTCGGCTATTCCCTCGGGTCCAGGGATGAGCAATCCTCCAATCCTCCATTTAGTTAAGAATTTCAAGGCAAGCAATCTTCAGGTAGATTGCATTAAATCTGCTTTATCAGCATGTTTCCATCCATCTGATTTTGAACTTAATTTCCCTTAAGCATACTTTCATCCAATGGAGAAGTTTTTTCATAACAGGCAGTTCCAGGGTTCAGTTAAGCTACATTTTCTGGTCTTGCCTTAGAGGGGACACAATTCCAGACGTCAGGGACATTGTTCGAGTTAAGGCAGTTTATATGGAGAAGACCTTGAGGAAACCAGTGGCCTGTGGTTCCTGTGAAGAAGCTATCGGGCTCTAGGCATCTAAGCAATCAGGCGCACTGGTCTTTGATAGGCTACAGGACCCCTAACGTTCCAACTTTTCCCTTGTGACGGCTACTCAACCGACGCGTCTACTACCGCCACCGACTTCGACGCTGCCGCAACTGCTAATGTGCTCCTCAAAATGTGTGATTACGCCTAGTGTGTTTTCCAAATCCATCTCAGTAGCCACCTCCTCAGTTCCTAGTTGCAAAATCGGTGACAGAGACAAGTGGCAACACCAGTGATGGGCATATTTCGGAAGACTCGCGGGCGATTTTCCTGCAATATAAACGATCTCTTGAGCTGGCTGGAATACAAGCAGAAGCTGGACAGTAGTGGAACAAGGATAGGGAGTAGTAAATGTTAACTTTGTGAATGAATCTCTTTCATGATGAATGTGCCTTAGAAACAGAACGGCTATGTAACTTGCATTAGGCTTCCACAGCTCATCCGCAAAGCTGCTGTTCAAATGGAAAACTTGATGGGTAAGTCCATGTGATACCTAATTATGCCGGGACTCAGTATGTCTTGGCCTTTATCCCTGACAACTTTCCTTATTTAGGAGCTTTTACCCAATGCTCCGGAATGCACTCCACTCTTTGACACGGAAGAGTGACACATAGACTGCCATAGATGATATTATCAGAGAGGGGTATTGTAAATAGCGTTATTTTCTAGACGGGCTCCTTCGTTATCTACTTTGTGGCATGACGTCTTGTTTCTTTCATTTCTGTTAACTTTCCATCAACCCTTTGGGGAACTCATAATGAAGATTTACCTGGACCTGTGAGTATCAATATAATTAAGTGGAGAAAACAGTGGGGTGCAAAAATGAGCATCCAGGTTTTCTACTTAAAAAGACATGGAAACAATTTTTTTGCATACTTAGTTAAAATTTGCATTCTGCAAAACAAAACGAGGCACAGTAGGTTGCGGGTCGCCAAAGAAATCAATTTTGTGGAACTCGTACCAGAGACAAAAAATGACCTTAGAAAAGTTGTCACGACCAGAAGCATTAATAAAAAGGCAAGTCGAACCACAAAGACAACGTAGCACCATTTGGAAACGGGAAAGGTGAGGATACGAAATATCGGCCTTACTTGGGCGATTGAGGGGAAAGTCAAAGTCCGGGTCTCGGAGGGGGACACTGTAACAGAATAACTGCAATGTGGCTTCAATGTCATCGTCAGAAAAAAACATTTTGCTTATTTTTAGGACGACGAAGAGCGGTGATAATGATAATGGGGACGATTATATTGATGACAGTAGGGGTGATGATGGGGAAAGGTCGAAGTAATTGGAGAAAACAAATAACTATAAGGAAACGGATGCCATCTAAATATATAGTTTAGTGATTGGACTAAATCATTTGTAACAGCTATCAAATAATGCATTTCTGGCTACAACAAAGTCTGCAACCATCTATTTGTTTATTATTTGATGAGTGAATCAATGTACAATATGGTGAACATCATTGGGGAGAAGGATAATTATGTTGATGAATCGGTAGGGGGATTAAAATGATTAGATACGTGAATAGAGTTTTAGTAAATTAACTACAAATGAGGGAACGTGGGTGAAAGAATAAGAGGTAATTGAATGAATGATTGAATGAATGTGGGGAAATGTCCAGACGAATGAACAAATTCAGAGTGAATGGACAGAATGACTATGAGATAGATTGATAAGGGACATATATATATGAGTAGGCAGATGTGAAAGTGTCTGACTGCATCAAAGAGGAAACAATAAACGATTCCACTATGGAATGTCACATCCACTAAATCACAAATTTGCATCTAAACCATGTATAGCCCTCGACATTCCCCTACTTAGGACCAAATCAAATAATTCTTTCCCAATACGCTGATCAGTCACGTAAACCAAGTTTAAATAATCATGTTGCATCACTGAATTTGCCTTAAAAAGCAAAACTACAAATACCATGAGCAGATGGAAAGATTTTACATTCCAGTACGTCTCATTAAACGTTACATTGAGGACACACCAATGCAAAGCTTCTCTGATTCCAAAATTGGTTAGAATGGCTGATATCCAAAGACGGCTCATGATACGACACAAGATATGTCGCGACACGTGCCATACGATCGGTGTCCACGCCTGTCACTTGGTAACAAATGCAACACACAAGAGTGGAATGGGCTTACTGATGCTGTGCAACGCCAACGACGAGTGAAGTACAATCCGTGAGGTGTAAATGACAAAAAGAAATTGAAGATACCCACAGTAGGTGATAAACACGATCTCAAGGTGATGGTGAAACGTGCAGTATTACTACTTACGTCATGATGAGTGTTTATAATGCAACATCAACATTGTCAAATATTCACATTCAAAGACTTTTACCTTCGTCATACGCCCAAGTTCTTAGAACTTCTTTGCAAGTCAAGTGATTTTAACTTGACCGATTGAAGCACATGAATGTGCATTCTTTTAATGCCGCCTGGTGACGTCATGAGTGGATTATATCAGACACTTTATGAAGTTATTCACAGTCATGTATGCAAAAAAGGTGCCTACTGTAAAAGAAACAAGAAACTTGGAAGCTGTAGTCACTATCGAGAGCGAATGTAGTGTTTTATACAATTATTACTACTGGTGATTCATGGTGAGCGCTGCGACTGGACCAATATTGTACTCAAAACTCTTTTTTCTCAGGGTCAAATTTAGTGTACATTATTTGGAGAATGATAAGAGTTAGGGGAGAATATTCTCCCCATACAAAACGGCACAATATTTCAAGCCATTTTATTATTAGAACTAAACAATGAGATACAAAATCGCTCAGTGCGGTTTGGGTACAATATCAGAAATATTAGAAATAATTGTCTCACTTCGTCCCTTTGTATTCTCCTCCCACTAAATCACCAAGTTTATTTTAGCAGCATTTTTGGCATGCAGATGATCAAGTGCCAAGCACGGCAGACGTTCAGTAAACAATGCAAATATGAAAAGTGAAATGCATAGATAACGCAGACGTAATTGTTTGCTTGCTCCTTTGCAAGCCTTCACCCTTTTTGAAAATATAATTAAATTGAAATCAAAGATTAATTCGTGATTGGCCCCCATGTTTAAAAGAAATCCATTCTTATATTACTTGGTTTCAATTGGGGCCAAACAAACAGAGGGCGCATCACTTGCTTTAATTTTGGAAAGGCAAAAAGAATGGTAGATTGAATTAGGCGATTCACAATCTTCGACAGTATTCACCTTCACTTCTTAGCATCAGTAATCCATGTAAAATAGATGCACAGGTCTAACTGAACTTGTTTCTACTTGTATATATTTGCTTTTAATATTTGTGGGAGGGAATGACAAGGGCTTATTTTGTGCAGCTGAGAGCGCTGGCGTGTAGACTTGGCATCCTGAATGAGGTAGCGATCGTTTTAGTTTGAATGGTAGAGTATGAAGGAAGCCATGGGAACGCATCAGGCATGATGCTCTCCCACCTTATTCATGGTTAGCATAGTGTAGCATAGCTGCTACACATAGTCAGATGATACCTCCACACATCCCGAAATGAATGCTTCCCAGTTCGCAGGTCAGTTGTGACTACTGACCATCACATAAGTAGCAACATCCAGGTATCCTTGATCAGAAATAGCACCATAAAGTGTTTTCCATGACCCATCAGTGATCCATTGACACCGACTGGCATTCTAACGGCAGGAAATTGACATTAGGCTGCCAGACCACTTGGCATGCGTCAAAGTGTCCAACTTGTTCACCCTCAGGTGACCTTCGCATTCAGCACGCACTGTAAAAGTCGCAGCACTGAATGCCCTTATGTTTCCGTCTGCAGTTTAACGATTCCATTGGTCTTCGTTCAGCAGACCCTATGCTGCTAGGCATTCTCAAGTCCTAAATTTTACGTAACATGTCATTCTGTTGTATCAATGATATTGTGCACGTGCAAGAACTCATACAAGTGGCTGGGTGTCAGCGGTACCTCGAAGGTTTACAGTAAATCCCACCTACGGCACCTGCACTAAAGCGATGAGAATGGGACGGGACCATCACCAACACCAATGGATGCGGAAATTCTAACAAATAGCACTCGACGAGTGAACAAGTACTTCGACTTCACCTCCAAACCTGACTAACGCCATAGACGTGTGCCTTAAAAAATGTCCAATTTTCGAATTTTACCCCAAATACCGGATTGCCCTGTCAAGCACAAGTTCCAACGTTTATATGCACGATCCCAGTGCCTGTTGCCATACCAAACACTAAATGGTGAAAAAAAACAGGCGACCTAGACTCTCCTTGTCACTTATAAGTAGGAGGTGGAGATTCGCGGTTATGTCCGATACCCAACTTTCCGCTCCCTCCGGCGTGTGAGTTGTGGTGACCATGATCCCAACCGGGGAACATTTCATGCCTCTCTTAAAACCTTCCATGTCGAACGGTCACGTGAATGAGCTACGACCAACAGTGCTTCAATTTGCAAGAGAATATCCCCATCGAATTCATACATGCTGTGGTTCCTTGAGACTTTCCTCAAGACAAAAGAGGACATCATACTCGAACAGAACACGTATATTTGGCATGCAGTAGGACTTGAGGCCACTGGCACGGACCAGGGGCCAGCCCACCATGCAAAAGTATAGTGGCCCCTTTGACAAAATCAAAACTTAAACAATCAACCAACGTATTTTAAAGTCATCCTCTTTTGAGCTATAAAAAAAACACCCACAAATCAATCGTGCCACTCATCCAGCTTCCATGCAACTGACCCCAACATCACCTACCTTTCTTGGTATTACGACTGCATCCGCAGTTTTATCCTCTCTGCAACTGGATTGAGGGCATGGGGAAGGTGCTGGCCATCACGCGTGTCCATAGCTAGTTGTAGGAACGCTGGTCCAAGAGCAAACAAGTCAAACTACACAAGTAGGTGGAATACGTAGGAAATGTGAAGGCAAGAAGCAGCACAATTAGTTCTAAGCCACCGAAGTGGGATTTCCATCTACCCAACGGTACCTGCGGCAGGTGCAAAGGACTGCACCTCAAGGTGGGGAAGCACACCTCACCGAGGTAGATAAACAAAGAGACCAGTTGAATATATGCAACTAAGATATTTTCCAATGCAAAAAATGTACACTTATGCGCACTTGTAAAATGGCAAGTTCCTTCCTCCATTTATCCACACTCGCACTACTGACTGGTCCTTTCTGCCCACCACCTCATGAACGCAGAAATTACGACACCACATCGAACGTACTTTGCAGACTTCCAACAGTTTCATCAAAAACTCATCAGCAAACACTAATCGCCAAAACGCCCTTCAGCAGAGGTATAGTCGCGACGAAATACATGTCCTTCGCAGGCTCGGAGAGAATGTAGCTGGTACACCACTTCATGTGTTCATTCTTCTCAACTTTCCTTGACAGAATTTGAAGTTTCCACTTATTCGTCACCCATGTCACCAATCTCCAACGCGAAAGGCATCCCCGTACCTATCAAAACAAAATGAGATGTGGATAAATAATTTTAAACATGGTGAACTACTGCAATAGTCTTACCAATCGAGTCAACGGATTGACAGCTAATCCAATGGTGGCGTAGGCTGCATGTCGACGTCTCGAGTGTGGCAGATTCCTTACTACCTCGGCTTGTGTTTGTTCAAATTGCATCTGCTGATGTTGCTGAATATGCGATCACGTTCATTAATGTAGAGGAGCATACGCAAGTACCCTTCGGCGGACACTGCAGCTGTATCCACACCCCATAAACCCATCATATCCTACCAATATGGATATTATAACAATTTGGACAATGCAACCGTCACCAAGAAATCGTGAAAAGACAAGTAGCGAATTCCCACTGAAAACATGCACATCAAATCTGCCAAGACACAAAATGCCCCTTAACAACTCCTAAGTTGAAATCTATTCCCATCTGAGCAAAGCACAGAGTTATAATAAAGTCCAATTTTAAATCTAGTGTTCCTTATTAATCCCTCGTATCTAATCAGATGCAACATCACAAACAGGTTTATTCTTCTTGGTCTTGTAGAGGCAAGACCATCATTGACATCAGGTAGGGACTAGAAATCGACTGTATTTCCGACCAAAATCCTGCCGTTAAAGCCTGCAAAGAACTCACCAAACCAGCAGACAAAGTACTAAAATGCAGACAATGACCTTGAAATTGACTAATTAAGCGAGCTGTTGCGAAAGCTTTTTTGGTATAAAATAAGTTAAATTTACGGTTAATTTTTTCTGTCAAAACAGACCTAACCTTTCTACTAGCATTTGAAAGTCACAAATGACTCAATTTTGAAAAAGCAGATGCTAACAAACCGTTTAACCGAAGGGAAAAAAACATCTGGACACTAAAAAGTGCTGACGCTCAAGTCTTCACTTTCTTCGGATGTTACGGATAATATAAAGTGGCAGATTAGAATAGCATTTGTTGCTTTAGATATATTTTGGAAATGATAATTTTTGCATTGAATCGCGTTGGGGAACTTTTATTAGTCCGGGGGCACTGGAATCAGCACCGACTTAGAGAATATCGGGTACTGATCACTTCTTTGTACCTGGTAATTCTGACCACTCCTTCTCTACGAACTTGGGGTTCTCGGAATGCTCCTCTCAAAAAGGTGCATTTAAACAGCATCAGTATGACTTTGCCTCCTCGTCTTCTGACATCGTGCCCGCAGCTCCCTTAGGTTCCGTATACCCTCGAGGTGTACCGTTGAGATGAATACAACTTTAGCTGAATTGCATTCATAGTAAACATCATGCCTGCACGCTTTACACTCAATGCAGACTTGATCCCCTGAAGGTGTCGGCAATACGTCATGTCGAGATGTGTGAGAAAGCTTTTGGCGAAATTCCTGGAACTTCGAAGAGAAGATTCTGACTGTGGGATTGAGGACATCCAAAATCCTTACGTCTAGGCACACCCTTCATGTGCTCGTAAAATTAGTCTTTTTAGTAAACAAGTGACGGCAGGAGATGCAAATAAAAGGGTGACACTTCTAGCAAAACTTTTCCCTTATCCTTTGATTGCTTATTTGCAGAACTTCTGGGTTTTCAAAAAGTTATCATGTTTCGGTTTAAACGCTCAGAGTAGATAAGTGTAACTCACCACAATGCGCCGCGTTCATGTGATCGCTAAATTTGCTGTCCTGAGAATGATATCATACAGTCGAGGCAGATGTGGTTCCTCATTTCGGCATTCCTCAAATTATCTTTTCGCGACAACTCTCCCTTACTCCCTTCTGGTACGTTTGCTATTCACTGTAAGAAAGTCGGCGTCATTTGGCAAGCTATCGTGCTTGAATCTAGTGTGAATATATTTAAACCGCGCAGTTTTGCCACAAGTAGCATATTTCACTGCAGCTAATTTACATGCTTGCCATACTCACACATAAAATTTGCAGAAAAAAGACAAGCAAAGGGCATTTGTATGTCACGAAAAAGTTGGGTAGTTATTAAGTTCCTACATCCTTTTGCCTACTTTACAGGCTGTACCACCATTCCAAATTGATGTGTAGCCTGTCACAATGATCGCCTTAAATCCACCTTAGCACGTCATCTTCAAATGTGAGTTGGAGAACGGTAGAGGTGGTTTGGAAACCTCTCAGCCAGTCGGATTCTTCACAATTATCAAGTGAAGTTAAACATACGTATAAGCAGAGAGGGCATGAGCCACGTCAGCAAATACTCGAGACAAGTGATTCTTCTCGAGAGGGTATCAAATAATGCCAATGACCCACCATATATTGTGAAAGTAAACGGCACCAGTTTGGTGATAATAGAGTCCGTATCGAATTCCCCACTGCCAATAGCAAAGTGGCCACCTTCAAACTATAATTTGAATGATAACGATTAACTTCGGTAGCTATACAAGTTTATTGCAAAAAAACAAAGGCATTCACAGTGATCCCTGTACAACATCTTAAACACGCTTGCAGCTGCTGCAAAGTCAGGTCAATTTAAAATTGGTAAAGATATGAGAACAAAAGAATGATGACAATTAGAGCACTGGCCTCGTTCCTAGTAAATGTCTTTTCGGAAGCTTTTAACATCTGTACATACTGGATGGGCTCGTAATAGTGCCCGTGCCAACATATACGCATGTTGTTGTTGACTGGTCCCCTGACAGTGCTTATGATGTGGTGATGTGGACGAGAATGGTGTGAATCTGATCAAACTAACAACCACACAGTCGATGGATTGTAGAAGAATTGGTGGAGCAAATAGCCTTACTACCAACGTAATGAGCAAGCCAAGAAAGCGCTGACAGTGTGTACATGCCTAGAGGCTAGAGGGTGGATGCCGCCTGAGTCTCAGTCAGAGTGCGGCTGAGCAGCGGCCGAGTCTGTATGTCAGTAAATTCAGTTACACTTAATTATAACATTTACATGACCTTGGACCAAAACCCGCCATCAGTACAGGTAGAGTACACCTAGCGTACATCCACACACCATACATGCATCACTCCCAGTCAGGTCAGGAGGCAGTGAGCAATGAAAACGACATTCAAGAGGGCTTAATGATTGGGAATTAATTGGAACTCTTAGGAAGACGAATAGGCGCGTGTTGCTGAGATTGAAGGATTCCCTGTGCAGTTCATAATGAAGCATCAACTTACGGTACAAATGAATGCAAACGAATGTCATTGTAGTTTGAACCCGCATTCACGATTTGGGCAGTTTCATAGGAGATATGCACCACTGCCCTCCCATTTGGGCAAAAGTGTTGCAAATTTACCATAGATTTTGTTCTAGTTTCAGTGCACAGCTAAATGCTACTCAATTGCATTTGGACTCTATCAACTCCCAAATTTCATTTAATGAGCAGTGAGAGGTAAGCCGTATCAATTACGAAGGCCAGAGTATCAAATAGGGGCAGGAGTAAATATTGTTTGTTTGCAGTTGATTTATTTTAAAGCACTTTTGGTAAGTGCGTTTCCCCATACCTTTTTATCCCCTTGTGTAATCCATCGTGTTCGATGAGATCGTACCTCAATCAGCACGAAAATCATGCGACTGTTATGTAATTGTAGGTTTAAGTAGTGCACTTGAGGCTACGAATCCATTTTAGTTGGGTTATCTGTAAAAATCCAAAAGCTGCCTCTTAGCGGTGGTGCGGAGTGGAGCCCGTGAAAGTTCAGTCGCTTACACAGTAGTGGTGTTAATACATTCGAGAGTGGAACTTACAGGATCTTGAATGCAGGATGAAAGTTTGTTCTGGAACATTAGCATAGGGTTCCTTAGACCCTAACAACTGATCTGACTTGTTGAAATATCTCATCAAAATGAGCAGCACTTTTGAAACTGTCGTATTTACAGTTTCCCCCTTTGTAGCAATGGCATGTAAATGACACTTTGCCTGCAGGCGACTACTCAGAAGATGTTTGAGTTACTTTTGCCAGCACCACTTAGGGGCTAGATGCGTTTCAAATTTAGTAGAGTGAGATTTCGCACTACAAGTTTGCTCCCTAAGGTCAAACAGTATGCCGCAAGCATGTTCCAGATGGATAGATTTGGAAAAAGTAATTAATGTACCTTATTGGTGCCTCTTACTATGTAAAAGCTAACGGCGTATTCACAGGTGATAACAAACATAAATACTACAGATTGCGATTATTTTCCAGCATCCCAGCTAGTCTTACTAGTCTTCAATATTGCATCAACACCTATGTCAGGTGAGGTGAAGGTGCCACTGGTTTTGAGACTAATCACCTCCAATTATTCGGGTGCCTAATAATCATGTCTAGGTAAGGCAACAACTAGTGGAGTAGTTTGGAAGCAATCATCAACAATATTCGTTGGACATGGTGCACAGAAATTGGGATTATGGTGCTGATTAGCTATGCAGATCCTTCCGTTGTTTCGGTAAGACAAAACTTGGTAGTAGATTATGAACCTCCCACGCCTAAACAATGGGTGCTACTGGTCAGTTGAAGAATTTGAATTTCAAAACCTCTGCTCCGTTTTCCATTGTAAAGCCAAATCATTTCGAGTCAGTAGAATTGGACCAAAAATGACAAAAGAAAACAAAACGTGACTAATTTCTGTATTTGTCTGTCAACAGTTAACCACTATCCGATGTCGCATTGTTAATGTTAGTTGGCACCGAATGAATGGCGACTGATGTATCCTCCGCACTATGGAAGACTGTAGTGGAAAAAGATTTGCTCAGTATGCACAGCTCATTGGCCGTGATAGTTTACATGGATGAAGCAGTTGGTAATTTACATTAACTCACGCAAAATTTTATTTCAGGGCTACCGCCATGCAAACAAAGGCAATTCCAAATGTCAAGGGAATTCGGACAGACCCACTAGTCGAGAAGGAGCTTTCTTCCTCTCCTACGCAAAAAATATTCAAATGAGGACATTATGTAAAAAATTAAGGTTGCTCAACTGTAAACTGTGTGGAATCGAGCACCAACAACTGCCATGTAGTAAGTAGCTCAATATGTGCTCTTCAACTATGATGCAGAAATTGTCACCAGGAGAAGGAGTTAATGAGTAATACCCCTATGATGTGGAGTTTGCACATCGTAATCACAAGCACCAGCTTACCAGTGGGTGGTGTTTCAATTGTTCCGACGTAAGACAAAATGCTGACTGCACCTCGAAATGCCTCCACATGTACATCGTACGAGGTGCAAGGGTCCATTTTGTCGAGAGTGATTGCTCCAAATGAAGAGTTTGCTATTTTATGGATAGGGGGCTGCGGGGGTTTAAACTGTACTACAGTTACTGCAATTTGGTTTGCGAGAAGTGCATCCATGCTTTCCATGTCCCAACTTATCTGATAGGTCAGAGGACCCACGAGACTCAAGTTAAAGTAACACGAATTCCAGAACTCGCCTGTTCTTTCGCATTTGTTATCGAAACTCCTAAAAAATACTGCAAGAGTTGTTATTGTGCAAACTAGTTTAGGCTTTCTTTTCTGTTAGTTAAGAAAATACAGAAATTTCCCCCTGACACGATGAAAATAGTAGCAAAAAAATAGTAGTAGTAGTAGCAAAAAAAAAATAGTAGTAATGCGACTTTACAATATTCATGTCTTCAAAATACAGCATTTAACCCCTTTTTTTCACAAGGGATGAGAGTTATTAAGGACTACCATTCAAAATGGAGCTTAACATCATAATAAGATGTGCATGTGTTAAGTATGTTTGAGAAGTTAGCCTCTTGCACATCTTACATTCCTTTTATATTTTCTTCAGTCAAATTTATGCGTAAAAGCTTCATGCGACTAGACTTAGCGATTGTTGCCTACAATGTACCTCCACATCATTTGTTCACCTACTCAGTGTGCACTGAAGGGTTGGAGTGGAGAGAAAACAAATGGCGATGCCTCGCTCATATCAAAGTTGGCATTGGGAAAACACATATGTTAAACAAACTGAAATCTGTGTAGAAAACGTTTGTGCTGGTATATATAGAGCGTATTTGGGTTGGAATTTGGGGTGAAGTTAGTAATGAGACAGCAGTATCACGCCTCTCTCACTGGTAGGTGGCAGTGTGGCATTATGCAACAATCATTAAAAACTAGGGGGAGTAGGAGGGTTTCAAATTTAATAAGCGCTGCTCAATGGAAATGTGCGTATCATGGTTTGAAATGAAAGGACTACACCGATGCAACAGGCACTATTATTTGTCAAATGCTCCTTCGTGTACGTTGAGCAGAGTCATATGACAGAAGGCATCTTACCACGGTCACCCCTGTTTCCAGTAGCCAAAATGGAGGTAGCAAGCAAAATGAGCCAAAATTGAACCGCCATTGCTACTTTACAAATGCTTTGTGTTCACAATCTGCGACACACTTTATAGAAATGCTCTGCACACACATATCAGCCTATTGGATACCGTGCTCTTGACCTGCAAGACAACTTCTGCATTCATTCAATGAAAGCTAGCAGATGTTGATTTGCCTTAGTGATTCCACCTTCAATTTCTACACTCGCCAGCATGGACATCCACAGCACAATCATGTAATTAAAAGCGGAGTTAACTTTTGCATCACTTTGAACTTAACTATTGTGTGGAAGAAGTGTTTCGAAATCTATACCACCTTGGATGTGTCCTTTCCTTATTGAAGAACTCGTCACGATTGGGGGACCGGAGTGACTGCAGTTGTGCCATGCCACGACTTCCGGCATTTGAACTGCGGTCAACTGAAAAATTGGCAGACGACACTTTGGTTGGCACTGCATTGTGTCAAGGGAACGAGATGACCACGGTGAACGAAGGCAGTAAAAGATATGGACATCACCGGAGATGCGTGCTATTTGACTTAGTGAGTATAGCGTATTTTCGTAAACCATTTTCGCAGGGCACCTTTTTACTCTGAATTCCAACATTTCTCTACCGAGTGTGTCGATGAGATGCATACAGATGCACAGGTATTATGTATTACTTCACCATTCATGGTCGTCATTTTGAGCACATCTTATGGAATCTACAAGAAGGCAAGAGGTGGAATATGAAGCAAACGATATACAGTCTTGTCAGGTGGGATTGCGGTCACCGAAGACGGAGCAAAACAGGTGAGCGCATTGCCAACACTAACCTACTAGACGGACCTCCCTAGCCTCTTACGGTTGGCATATCACCACAGGCTTTTCGTTGAAGGTATGCTAATATTGCTAGCCCGCTGCATAAGTTAATAAAAAAGCAGGTGAAAATTTTTTAGGGGAAAAAAGCAATATGAAGCCTTTAAAGAATTAAAATGAATGCCCTGCCCTACACCGATTCCAGCGTTGCCCCACCGTTTGCACTGCATGTGGAGACATGCGACGCAGTCGTAGGCAGTGTACACTCACACAGGGGCAAAGATGGAAGGTAGCACGTCAATGCCTACTCGTGTGACTGATTCAGCGAAAAAGTGTGATGTAACAGTGCAACATAATGCGAGCTCTAAGCTACCATCAGGTACTACCCGATGACGAGGAAATTCACAATGAGAATGGGTTATTAGACGCTTACCAGGTTTAAACAGTGAAGGTGATAGACCTTTCAGCTGCACATTAATAGAAAGAACCGCAAAAATGCAGCTTCAGAGAACATAGAGAGAGGGGAATGTGCATGGTAATGCGGAAGCTCCAGCTAGTAAACCAGGTCAGGCCAAAAAAGGTGTTGTTGTGCGTGCCATAGTCTTAGGCGCAACTCCAAAATAACATTAAAAATTTAAAAAGAACCAATTCGAAAAAGTGTTCTGGTATGTGAGACTTCCCTCACATACTCTTATAAGCCCGCAGTGCAAGAAATGACCTCTTCCACCATGGTGGACAGACATATAAGGCAAGAATGGCGCAGGGCTCTCTCTAGAGACTAGGGTTTTGCGGTATTAAATAAATGTAGGTTCTTCTAAGGGCCTTGTAGACCCAGACTCATTAGTACAAGAAGGAATCCAAAAGTTGCATGTGCATCTGGGCGATGTGGGTATAAAGAAGATGCCAGGTGCCTCAAGCAAAAGATATCGGTGGCCTTCGCTCTCCCGAGACATACTTGATTCCTGCTGGGCCTGTTCTACTTGCAGTTCTTTCAAGGGTCCATACCTCACAGTGATCGCAGCACGTCAGCCCATGCCCACTGGGTTTCCAGAGGTAAGGGTAGGTATAGACGTCATGGACCCACTGCCACCCGCCAAGAGAAGAAACCGATATACTCTGGTTATGGTAGACTATTTCACGAATGTAGCCGAGGCAGAACCCATGAGGACACAAGATGCAGAAATGATTGCCTTTGGTTTCGTCGGTAGGTCTATTTGTCAGCATAGAGTGCCCAAATCTGTTCATAGAAATGAAGGCTCAGAATTCGGAAGTCGAATTATTACGGGATTATTCAAGACCTTCCTCATCTCAAAGACATGTGGAGCACCTGGGCATCCGCAAGGCAATGCACAGGTGAGTAGAGCAAACTGCACTCTGATTAAACTACTAAAAGCTTACACCAAGGATGCACAAATGGAAGTCTGGGACATAAGTGTAGGACGTATTTTCCTAGCGTACACAGCTACAGTTCCCATATCAACTGGCGTTTCAACGGTTAAGATGATCACAGGGAGTAAAGTGTGGGTGTTTTCTGATATCTCCTTTCTAAACAAAAGAGTATCAACCAACTACACCCCCGCTTGCATACCCTATCTAAAAGGAGGCATAAAAATGGTATCATCCTACGTCTGCACTAACGACTTTCTCATTTTAGGCAGGGGAAATATTGTAATACGATGGTTGCTTTTCCCTCCGTATTGGCGAGAAGCCACTTTTGACTGGGCCTATGTATAGTGCCGGTGGGCTGGCCTTCAAGCTACGCCAGCAGCCCAAATACCTTTTTTGTACTAGTATATATATTCTGCTCGAGCATTATATCTTCTTTCGTCTTCAGAGAAGTCTTGGGACGCTACAATATCACTAAAAACACAGACGGATTAGCGTCTACCAAGAAGGACACTTAGTGCAAATATACAGAACAATTCTCCCACCTGGACTATGCCGTGAGTTTTATCACCCTTGGCAAAGGCTCTCCCACCCACAAACTACCTCGTCTGCAACGCATAACTATGCACAGCCAATAACCGTTCATGACATCATGATGCTTCCTACAAAGGTACACCACCGCTTGCATAAGAAGATGAGATTTGCGCACTAATGGAAGAATAAAATGCACTTAATGGCATGTTTAACGACAACTTATAATGGTAGCACTGGGCACGGTGCTAAAAAGACGAGGGAGCTATGAAACACTCATGTGGTTAAAATGGACCTCTAAGTTGAGAAGCGATTTGAAAACTTTAAGCTCGTAATGGGGGAGTGGTCAGAATTCATCGAGGCAGAGAAAAGCTTATAACCCCAACTTTCCCATATCAATGCTATTTCAAATTACCCCTGAATTAAAAACATGTCTTATTAAATCAAGCTGTCCCTTACATGGGTACGAAGGCCGGGAAGGGGGAGAAAACTGAGGAAGGTGCTACAATACATTAATGATATTTCTGTCACCTATATAAATCAAGAGGCCCCTTTCCTTTTAAAATCACACAATGCACACTTTTCAATAAAAAGGGGTTCTGTGTTTTGCTTTTTCATTTTAGAAATCAGTTTGCTAATATATCCCATACGACAATGATTGATTTATAATACTCATGCATTCCAGCAGACCAAGATTGAAAAATCTTTTGGTAAAAAGGTCTAAGCTGCTTTTTGAACTCTAGAAAACTTGTTAAGCTAAATAAGTCTTAAATGAGCAACGGTTAGTATATTTTGCCACTTTCAAGGTCATCGCGTGTATTTCAGCATATTATCTGTCGGTAAGGTGGGTTCTTTGCGGACTTTAACAACGATAGGATTTTGCCTAGATAGGCTTCATTTGTTAAAAAAGTGAAAAATTGTCAACAATAGGTTTTATTTAGTTGCAATAACGGTCTAGGCCTTAAATAGAACATGAGTGTATGTCTATGGTGTCGAATGTGATAGGCATCGAGGGATCAGTGAAGAACACCAAATTTGAAAGTGCACTTGCTCAACTTAGGAGTTGTTGTGGTGCAACCTGTGTTTTGATGACTTTACTGTGTTTTTGGAGAAAATTTGCCGTTAACCCTTTTCTGGAAGACTTTTCACAATTGCATGATTACAGTTGCAATCTCCAGGTTGGTGCAGTAGCCATGTTGGTAGAGTATATTGTATTTGTAGGATGCGGATACAGCAGTATTGGCTGCTGAAAGGGTACTTAAGTATGCCTCTCTCCACTGGTAAACTGGTTTGCTTCTTCTGCAACATTAGACAGTTTGAATATACACGACTCGAGGTGGTAAAGGTTCGGCTACCAATGGGACGTTGACGTGTATTGCAGCAGTTGATGTAACCCCTTGGCGTCTGCTGTTAGGACTTCCTCAAATACCCCGAACCTTTTTCCGATTTGGAGTCAGGAGAGATGACATTTACAACCCTTGATGGTGAGTCATTCAATTAGTTGAATTTTGTTGATCGTCCACAATCCAATTGAGGTTTATGTAAAAACCCAAATAAACTATGTTTGTATCCTGCCTCAACTCTCTTGACCGAATATTTTGGATAATTAGTTTTGTATTCACAGTTGGATTACCGTGAAAAGATCTGCATACCAGGTACGCATCCTTCTTCACCGTCCTACTGCAATGCCCGGTTTACCTTTTTTGGCAGTAACATTTTGTCCCAAGATCATTTTCATAAAATCAGCATGAGTGACATGGTGGAGGCCATCTGGCACTGGCAACTGAAATATTATTCACTTATCGTTAAGGTGGGAGGACATTCGTCAAGAAGTAGATTTTGGTTGTCGGTCACTTACTGTGGGTTTAGTTACTTAAGAGTAAAATTGAAGCAATGCAAAGTAGCTTTCCAGAGTTATATGTCGAGGTCCCTTGTCCTTGTCTCTTCGTAGTTATTCCAATGCTGTCTGATCCTCCACCTTGGATGTAGTTAGGGAGGTATCGAGAGTTCAGATTATGGCTGCGATTTAAGGTCGAGATTTAATCCTTTTGGGTAGATTTTACTGCGAGGGCTTGCGGTTATTTTGAACGTGGTCTCCTCCGTTGCGCAGAAATGGAGGTTGGAGTGAAGGATAAGAGCTGAGGCTGTTTTTGATGACCCCTCTAATGGAGGTCACCACGGCTTCACCGAAGTTGGCCCTCTTTTAGTGCACTCGCAGAGGTGATAGTCTGGGCCTTCATGCCTAGAAACAGGTTCGTTGGAGCGCACAGAGGTGCTGAGAGATAAGTGGCACAGGTAACAAGTGAAACCTTTAGTTCTGCTGTAATATAGTGATTTTGCCAGTAATACGTCAGTATTGCGCTGTAGAGTGAGAATTTCTCCTGAATTGGAGGCGTTTCCTCTCTCATCAGTGAGCTCAGTGCCGAAGATGTGCGTTCTGAAGGACGTTAAATGAAGTCCGTTATTTAACTGCTCGGGGGCAGTGGGCGCCAATTCGAAACTTTAGAAGGCCATGCGATGGCTACAAGTAGACGGTGAACTAATGCTGGGGGTGCCTTCTCACGCACTGTCGTGTTTCTCGACGCCAACTGCTCCTCATCACCTCTCTCTGTATCTCTCCCGTCGATGATATCCATGTTGGCATCTACTGCTGCTCTTCGGAGCCCCCGTCGAACAATTCGACAGCAAACCATTCCAGTGCGCCGAGTATCGTCTCATCGTGGATGGTAAGGATGTATGCCTGTCTGCACACATCATGTTTTTTCCTCCCAGGTTAACCCTGCAGATGGTTAGAAGTATACAGGCTTGAAGGGAGAAGTGATGTGAACGTGTTAGCTTGGATGGCATAGGCAAGCCCATAAAACTGCTATGCGAGTCCAAATGTGGGAGTCCTGAAATAATGTGGTAGTCAGTTATACAACTGAAAATGACCGTCCGTCTGTTATAGCACCCTTCTTAGCTGATGCCTTGAGTTTGGACATCAAATGGGTGGCTTTATTTCCTTCATAATTGGTTGTAGTTTTGACCGATTGCCCTTTGGTAGGATTTTGGTCAAGAGTAGCATGCTTGAATTTGCTTGTGGACGAATGTCGAAAATACGAATCTGGCAAGTTGCTCTTTGACTCACTTCAGTCTCCATTAAATTTTAAGGCATTGTAAATGATGTATTGTTTCACAGAGTGGGAGGAAATTTTGCTTACTTTGGTGATGAAAATGCTGCTTAGTCAGACAGTTCATGCGTTAACGTGGAGGTACGAATTTGTGATTCCTATGATGCTACCTTCTGGTTGGTGATTGGCTACCTTTTGTCGGTTGCTTTATTATAATCTACGCTAAACATCGGTTGACAGTAATTCTCTGAACACAAATGGGAAATTCCCATATACTTAGAAATGACTTTGATTGTTGGCGGTGGTTTGTAGAAAAATTGTCAACCATTTCTAAGTTGTTCTTTGCCCAGTTTGTACTGTGTCAACGGTGGTCAAGTAGGCCCTAACGTGTAATTACTCTTTTTTGCACTACAGATATAAGAGCTTTTGCAATCATAAATCTTATTGACTATTTTGGTTGGATTTTTCACATGATAAACGGTAGTAATACCAGTCTCGCCTACTTTTGCACCATATTCAGCTCTCAGCATTAACATATCTGTGCACTAAAGAAGCTGAATCTCAGCTTCCAAGGTAAAGCCAACCGTGAAGCCAAAGCAGTGTTGACCTTTCTTCCACTGATTCTTCACATAATAAAAGCCACTTCTTTTTTCTGACAGATCTCAAGCTTGCCCGCTACGGGCTTGAGGCGAACCGCGGCAAGGTGGTGTCGGTGACCCATTTCGTGAAGCGCGAAGGTAACCTTCAGTGGCGCGGACCTAACGGCGAGGTGGTCGCACAGACCCACCACACTGCGGCGTCGAATGAGACGGGTGGGGGTGCAGAACCTGAGTCTTTTACTATTCGAGGTGAATGCTGAGAATGTCGGCGACTACCAGTGCCAGTTCCAGCCAACTGAGGGGGAGAGGCATGCGCCTGAGGCGTTCATGCTAAATGAGGACATTAGTGCATTTCCACATGCGCCAATTTTTTCGTTGTTCGCAGATAGAACCGACTTCATCTTTGTTTTCCAATGAAGATATTTCTTTGAGTACAAACATTTTGCCATATGTATTAAAAAATAGCTGGAATGGTATTCGGGTAAAAGGGCTTTCCCTTGAGAATCTGTGATTGCATCATCCTTCCCCCAATTGGCGTGTTCCAATCCCTCTCGTAGTTTGGTGGATGAATTGAAAGTTATATTCTCAACTCAGACTTGCTTGAAATAGCATATTATGCTTTTTAAAAGATAGGAATCTAGTCTGCCCATAATGTACTGCTCTGTTT
This sequence comes from Echinococcus granulosus, assembly GCF_000524195.1. Taxonomy (NCBI): domain Eukaryota; kingdom Metazoa; phylum Platyhelminthes; class Cestoda; order Cyclophyllidea; family Taeniidae; genus Echinococcus; species Echinococcus granulosus. Next base: position 61,571 of record NW_020170565.1, on the reverse strand, counting down.
TGGCCGACTACCTTTTATAATAGCACTCCCAAAGTTTGATCCTTTGAAAATGGCGGCAAATACTTTTTTTATGGAATTCGGTTCTTCCTTCTCGGAGCGCTCGCCTTCTTTTGCATCCCCTTTCAGTCCTCTAGGTGCGCTTAAATACCTCGCCTGTGAAATATCTTTTCGGGGCAAGTAGAAGTTACTCCTGTACCATTTTGATGGAACAGTACCGTTAATGGGCTGCTTAATATGATTCCTGGTAGAATGCGTTATGCACAATTATTCTTGGTGAAGTGTTCAGAGTTACAGTCGGTTTTATTCTAGCCGAGATTATTAACTGCATTAAAATATACACTCACGTGCTGGTGTCTATTCGATTTGATTCCATGTAACTCGCTTGCTTCATAGACCGGATTTCGTCACTTTGTATTTAGCAGTTTAATTGATTTTAACAAAGATGGCTTGGAAGATTTAAAGATAGGAAGTGTGGAGCAATGTCGGCAATGCTCAACTGCTAAAACTCATAAGGAGAATTTTAAAGTGGTATTATCTCAGGGAGGCTGCTGAGGAAGCACAGTCCCTCTTCTCTTTCTAGCTATAGCGCTGGTTGTAAAGCGACCAGTATATCAGCAGACAGAATGCGTTTCAGTGAGATCGCTATTCTTACTTGTGCACCGCCAACCGCGGCAATGGGCACGAGGCCATGGCGGTGGCACAGCTACACACTGGAGGAGTCGTCGAGGGCGGTGCTGGAGGCAGTAACCGCGACAGCGAATGGACTGCAGGAGGTGATTGGGGGAGCAGACGCTCATATGAGGTGGTTCTCCATGTCTGTCTCACACCCACCTCGCCGGGACGCTGTGTGTGCCGAGCTCACCGAAGAAGTCTATCGCCTGATCAACGAGGCGTATCTACCCCAAAAGACTGCTGCAACACGCTCTGCAGGATACTTCTACCAAAATTGGCTGTTGCAGAGGTGAGTGCTTTGCAGTTGAATACTTCAGGGACTGTTTTGAATGACTTATTGCGTAATAAACAATACACTGTGTCAAAATTTCGCATGACTGGGGTGACAGTTCAACTTGTCGAGACGGGTTGTATAATTTTAGCCTTCGAAATCCCAAGCCCAAGCTCTCTCTCTCTTGCAATCTGGCCAGTTAATTTTGCCTACTACTTTGTTTTTCATTTACGCCAAACCCAAAAGCTGCTTGCAAGTGGTCGTGCGGAGTGGCGCCCGTGGAAATTCAGCCATTTACAGAGTAATGTTGTTAATACATTTGGGAGGGGAATTTGCAAGGCCTCAAATGTAGGACAAGAGAGTAGTCTGGAGCATTAGCAAGAGTTTGCATGGACCCTGCCAATTCAAAACTTATCTGTTAGACACCAAACATGCAAATACAATTCCATTTGGCTGAATGTCGATGTAAATGTAAAGGCTTCACTGCGGGAAATGTGGAATGGCTGAAAGTAACCTCCAATGCCGCAAGAGGTAACTACGACACCTTTTGATAATGTTAATTCTTGCAGCTTAAAAAAGAAAGCCCAGAATCGTGAAGTGTAACACTGGTACGGGAGACTTTTGCTTCCCTCAATTGAGACAGTCGATTGACTCTATAATTATGTCAAATCACCTTGTTTTTTGATGATTTCTCTCTTAAATAAGCAATATTTTAATGTTGTCGTGCTTACAAATTCCATACTCGTGACAATGTCACAAAAATAATAGTTTGCCTGCAGGAAGCTTAGTATAAGTAGTTTGAGTTATAAATGCAAGAATAACGTGGCACAAACTTAAGAGCGAAATTTATTTCAAGCTCAATCGAATGCGATTTCATGTTAGTTCTGTGGGGAAATTCGCATGGTAAGTCAGCGCCAAGTTCACGCATACCTCTTTAAGTTTAATGCATTCCATTGAATGCATGTTCCGGATGGATAGATTCAGAAAAAGTAACTAATGCGGCCATTGGTGCCGATTCCTGCATAAAGGCAAGCATCAAAAGTAATAAAAGATAAAATAAGGGATTGCAACTGCTCTCCAATATCTCACCTAGTCTCACGAATCGTCATTATTGCATCACCACCAATGGCAGGTGAAGTAATGATTCCACCGGTTTTGAAATAAATCACACGGCTAATGGTTCGGGTGCCTAATAATTATGTCTGCGTGAGATAGCGGCTGGTAGCGTAGTTCAGAGCTACATCAATACAACAATACATGGAAGTCTCCTTTAATGAGTGTTGGAACTGAGGGATGGAGGTGATCTTTTAGCTTTTGTCATTACTACCACTGATTCATTCATTCACGAGAATGGTATGGATAGCGCAATATAACCACACATGCCTCCTGGTCACCAGTCGACTTGACGCCCCGGGCCGGGACAAATGTGACTCAGGTATGGTCCACGGGGCATGGCCCAGACACTAGCCGTCCGCACACGCGCACTATCGCGAAGAGCACAGGCCACATGCGCTCCACGCCGAATGGACTTCCCTCTTTGCTCAGATCTTGCTGTCTAACCCGGCTGGTAGCAACAGCACACACCTCGGCATGCATAATAGAGGGCCAAAATCGGAGAGTTCTAATGCAAACCGAGGTATTACATCGATGCGATGGGCGATTGCGTAAATTGTCACGTGCTCAAAAATAAAATATCCGATGCTGAAAATGTGGCGTGTTACCGTATTTCTATCACATTTACTATTAATAAGGACATTATCTTGAATGGAAGACTTTATTGTTTCCAGTTAAGGCAAGTTGGTGTTTATGCAGATTAAGGATAGAATTAGTCAGTGAGTTTGACAGCAGTCTGTGTTAGATGTACTTTGACGTGATAAGGATAGCGAAGTTGTGGTTCCCACAGACTAGACTATTCGGCAAAAATATTTAGCCTTTTGAATTTTGTGCTCCTAACGTTAAAATAACTTCATTCCATATTGATGCCATAACATGCGATTCGCCAAACTTTGGAAAAAGCAAATTGACTTTAAGGTGAGTCATTTATGCTAGTAGTCTTAACGGCAGAATGGCGGTATCCGAAGTATTGTATAATGCGGCGAACTGAAAAGTCACTGCATGCGGAATGGCCAGCCGTGACATTAAGCCACTTGCGGCCTGGACCCGTGTATTAGAAACCGCATCAGCCCTCATATGAGCGGTTATTTTTATTTCCAGTCCTATTGTGCTAAACAACAAGAAGAGCGTAACCATTTTGTCCAATTCATTTTGCTTTTTAATGTTGTAAAGTTGGATGGTCCAGTCTTCAAACCTTACCGTAGATTTCGATTTGAGCATTCCACATCGATGTTCGTATTTTCGAAAAAAGTCTCCTTGCTCCCCACTTGCTTCCATTTAATGCATATGGATTGAAATAGCATTAGACTCAGGCAAGTTGCAACCACGTTCTTATGCAAACACTTGTAAAATAGGGGATTTACTTTCTCCTTCTTGTGCACTGGAGTTCAAGTTTGGGATTTCAAACGAACGATTATGATAATTCAGCCAACCTAGTTTTGGTATCCTTCAAATTCGCACGATCCGTGGTATATACTGCCAAGATGCGACTTGAAATAA
>NW_020170565.1:47873-57915 GCF_000524195.1 Echinococcus granulosus | reverse complement strand
TCCCTTAATCCTTTTGAGTTTTTGAAATCAGAAGAATAAGATGTATTTCAGGTGATAATTTTATGACACGGATGCGTTATTTATTTATTCTCTCTTACAGGATTCAGTAAAAGTGCATGGCATTCAAGCATCCCTAAGCCGGTCTACGTCGACATTTGTGAAATTTTACGTATTTTCATATTGCAGTCTGTGAAACCACAGCATTTTAAATTTTGTGGATTACAGATAGTTGAGGAACTGTGTAGGATGGCTGTTCGTTACATTAGAGCATGGAAGGAAAGCCACAGGAGCTAGCGAGCTACCGAGCTTTTGACTGCGTTGTCAGCCCTACCAACCGGAAGCACGTGTTGCTTACAGTCAGAGTGATGCCAAACATCAATCGTAGAACGGGCGCTTAACCTGTTAAAACAGGTACCTGTTGCCGAAGCATGATGTATGAATGCGTACACTGGAGAAGTGGGTCTCTTCTCTGAGGCGTGAGTTTTTCTTCGGAAACGCACTGTATCAGTCTAGCAAAAGAATTTTTTAATTTAGGTGCAAGAATTTCGTATTTGAACCACTCACTGCTCATTTGCTGAGTATTTTGTTCTTGACATCTGAAAAGAGTTTGATTTTTAGCTAATCGTTTAACAGTCAATCTTCCTTCGCATTGTTGCGCCTTATAAGCGCGTCGCAGAATTGCAGTTATCTTGGTGTCATTTTGCCTAGCTAGCATCAGAGGGAAGACTGGCAAAACAAAAGTGGTATACTAAGTGTAATGCAGGGTCTGCAGCAGTCATGGTCCAATGCAATTGTCTCCTTTTATTCGCCTCCTCCAGATGACTTATCCAACAACTCAGCGTACATTCATGGAGAAGGTGCAGCAGCTGTACAGGACAATTGACGACTCCACTGACGGCCAGGCATCCATCATCGGAATCGATGAGATGACGGTGAAGGTCTCTCTGCTACCCAAATCCAGCTTCAACGCGCATATAGGCTTCACATTGACGGCAAACTTCTCCTACATTTTAACAATTCTTGTATGCATTTGGAAACTTAATTGAGCATTTCATCATTTAGGTAACAGCTGCTAGATGGATACTCAAAAGAGCTGCGTTGACGACGGTTGTGTAATTTTGTTGTACCTGCAATGAAGTAGGCAGAGGTGCTTAAATCCAATTAGCCATTGCATTTCTTTCATTCCACTAGAAATATTTCGTGAATTGCGCAATTAACATTACATAAAACTTGCTCTAATAATGCATACCTAATTCTAGATCAATTGTGTTCCCTCAAATCCTAAGGTCAGTCCTGAAATGTCCTTTGACGAACCCATATTTTATCACAATATTGGCCAGTTACATGGTTTAGTGTTTCGGCATTTTCAACGAATGGCAAAGATGAGTGAAATCTTGTGGACCAAACATTTGAGTTAATCCACAATTGGGCATAAAGATCAACACATTTAGTGAAATAAATCTAGCAGGTGGTGAAGGTGATCTAAAAATGCAAGGAGTGGAAAGGAGATGACTCATTATTTCATTTTGTAAATTCGCATACTAAAGAATAGATGAAACTACAAAATCACCATTTCAGGTTGAAAATGGAGTCTCACTTGCATGTCTTAAAACATTTCTTATTTGGCACATCCTTTCTATAGCTGAGGCCATGCGTCAGTACTGATGAAGGCGGTGCACCACTTCATGGACTACGCCGTCTTCGACTGCTTTAGTATTTCCTCTGGAGTAGTCCATGGTCCTCCCCAGCCGTCCACAAGGACGGTGCGTGTGCTCACTGATATTCTGGTCAGTAAACGTAGTTTTCCACCAAAGATTGTCCGTCCTAGGATGAGGAAGGTTTAAAGGAGGCGGGAGAAGCAGTGGGAAACATAGACAAACTGGACTAGAAAGGGGTCGAAGTAATTGATGTTTCGACTAATAGATCAACTTTTGGGTAATCTGCATGGCGGAAAATATGTTTCTGTCATACAACTCGTCACGAAAGCATCTTCTAGTACAATCCATTTCCACTTTAATGCAAACCCAACATTTTGTTTGCAAGCATTCTGCTACGGCTGCGGATGCGTGAATGTGTTACACCTCCATGCACAGTTTTCCCTTTCATGTGATAGAATCTTGTGGTAGTTGGCCAGGGATTTTCCTCATTGCCGCGTGTTGGGCTTGGAATTATTATCCTTAAAAAACCAACAATTTTATACTTAGAAGTTTGAAATTTTATTCTGCTACATATCAAAGCTTCGTAACAGCTATGGGGATCCCTACAGCAAAAGTGGTTAATTCATGCAGATAATTAAAATGCCGAATTTCGTATAAGCACCTCTACCTACTGCATTGCATGGACAGAAACGGTACATTTGCCATTACCACAGCGTTTTTTGGACAGTCAAATAACAACTATTAGATAAATGTGTAATGCTCTGATGAAATTCCAGATGAATACAAAAATTACCAAGACTGCAAAGAAGCTTACAGTCAACAAGAAGTCTGCATGCGTGCAGAAGCCGGATCAAGGTCGCAGAGAAAACTTTACCATCGTCCCATCAATTCTGGTGATGGATGCCTGGCTGTCATTGGAGGCGTCACTTGTCCTTTACAGCTACTGCACGTCCTTCATAAATGTGCGTCAGGTAGCTGAAAAGTAATCTGGATGTGGAAAGGCTTGCCAGGTCAATGAAAAGAGACATTTGCATTGGACCAGGTTTTCTTTAGGCCCTACTCTACACTTGTAAACCACTGTTACCATGTCAGTATCCTCAACGATACTGTCAACGCAACGCGACACCAGAATAATGGAAGCTAAAACATGTCGATCACATCTAATTATGCAATGGAAGATTGGTAGCTGAACCACACCCAAGCCGAGAATTTTCAACACTGAACAGTTCAGAAATAAACTATATTGAAACGTTAAGACAAAATAATTTGTTGAATGAATTGAATGTAGGTGAATCGAATGAGCAGCCATTTGCGTGATATAGATTGCATTGACATGGAACCAGTAGAATCCACCAAAATAACTCTGTCGAGGAACCGTCCAATGGTTAATAGACGTTGCTACCATAACTCCGAGCAACAGGCGATTCTGGTTGGCAGAAGTGACAACATATTCACTGGTTCAGCAGCACAAAGCTCTTATGGATTTTGGAAACATGGTCATGCTACTTCAAATTTAAAAGTATACAATTACTAGTTACTTGACACAATTCCTCAAATATCTGCAATAAATAAAAATCAAATTACCCATGTGTTGCACAAACCGCAACAGAGTAATCTGCGCAATATTTGGTGAACATTTAATTGTACCATGTTGGCGATGCTTCAATGCCATGTGGACCCAATGAATTTTGCACAATGGATCCATCATAAACGCAGCCTTGGTACAGATATAGTTTCAGAGGTGCATTTTATTCTGCTGATTAAACAAATATCGAGTATTTGGAAGCTAAATGGGCATGCATGATGACATTATGTACCATAGATCAAGCAAATTATAAAGGCGCCCAAAATAAGCTGTCAAATTCTGCATCAGGCCCCATTTTGAAAACCTAAGATTAAAGTTTTATGGCACGAGAAGGAGAATGCGCAGTTTCTCCTTGTATGTGGGACTAATGCATTTTCAATGCACATGTACACAGAAGAGCAAGGGAAACATACGGAGTCATTTTTAGTAAATACAAGGATTAAGATTATCTATGCCATTATCTACGGTAAGGTTTGAAGTAGGCGCCCGTTGGCATTCCGGCATTGGAAAGCAAAATAAATCAAAATAAGAATTTAAAGTGTTCCTGCCATTTGACACAATAGAACTGGAAATAAAACTAACCACATATGTGAGGACCGATGTGGTATGCAGTACGTTGATGCATGAGACAATGCGATTTCAAGGTCACAGCCAGCCAATCAGCATGCAGTGACTTTTTGATTTGCCACATCATAAAACACTTTTCTAGCTGCTATTTCACCTCTGCGTGTACTAATAGATGGCCTTCTCCAGGCAGAGTGCGATAGCACTGGATCAACCAGCCAGGAAAGCCTTCCATCACATTTGCGTTTTCCACATTGGTGGCCCATTCGGATGGAGCTGTTGTGGAAAATTCCATGCCTAGTAGAAATTGGTTAAGAAGGCAACGCATGGCAGACCATAACAAGGCAAGGTAACAGTGAGTGAAATCTGAGCAGCAAAATGTCGACATGTCGATCTCAGTTAATAAATGACTGCCAGTTTTAAGGCAGGTTATGCACAATTAAAATGTTAAGGTGTTACAATTTATGCCAGCCACATCATCACTTCTGATGGGATGAACTGCATGGAAAACCTGTGGTATTTCAATGTAAGTAGTGGAAATACGAGTCACCTAAGCTTGCTTAGCAATTGATGGCAGTTTATGGCGGTCCATCGCTCCTGACTGCACACGATGTTTCGCAGACCTTCTGAGCATTAGTCCTCCCAGTTTGGGTGGAATGATTCTCCATCATAGTTTGACGCTTCAAGCCACTTTCACATCGTGCCGGAATGTGTTTAATTGACTGCCACTACAATCATGTACTAATGCGCATTTTATCATAAGATACTGTGAAGGCATGGACGCAAAAATTTGGCATGCGAGGATCATATTTGCGAATTATTTTAATTTCTTTAACAACCTGCTTTGCTCTTACACCGGCAAACATCTAAACTTTATGTTAAACGAAATGTCTTCCTTTTTTTCGGCCCAAAGAAAACACGTACATATAATTGTACGCACGAATGTAGAGTAGGCATGACATAAGTGCATAGCAGAAGTTTTAATCCCAATATAAGTCGCTAGAAAATTTGGCTATATGCTTATTTTTAAGTGCCTTTAGCATTTAGTAGTGAATATTTACTATCTGGAACCTGAACCCAGTGTCAAGTTGACGGCAGATTATAAAATTACGCTACATCAAAATTGTATGAAAGTAATGTCTTTATATAATGAATAGTATTGACTGTATGATGGGAACTCTGAAATTCACTAAAACTAAAGATGGTAGCTTAATTAGGCTTCGGTACTGCAGGGCAGTTTTGTTTGTAAATCTTCCAGTAAATCTAACTGGAACTAGCTCAAATAGACTACGGTGAGTGACTTGCACTTTCGGGCGTTGCTGGTTCCACACTCCATCAGTATGGTCTAAAATTTGCAGAGATAAAGTAGCATAATATGAGTATGTGATGAAATACGCGATAAATCTAACCTGTGCCCTCATATTTATTAAAATTTGGGCCTTTCAAGTCGCATTTATTGTGGTTTTGCTGGTTTTTCAAGTGGGTATTTTTAATCAAAGTTATTTGACGTCTTTAATTTGCCTTGTGGGCATTACATTTGCGGGGTCAGCAACGACACCCGAAATGGAAGTGGGGGCGACAAACTCCAAGGCGATGAGGTCACCACGATCAGTAGAGCTGTAAACTGCAGCTTAAACGTTAGATCTCCTTCCAATAAAAAAACAAACAATTTTAATAATACTTCCAAACAAAGGTATTCTAATTTCGTTAACAGAAAATTAGTGGTGAATGCAGTGCAAGCTATATGACATATTAGCTTGTTTTATGAATCTATGCGTAATTATGGTTTCAGTCTCGGTGCACTCCCATCACTGACACTCGAACCCTCATACTCATCCTACATGTCATTTAATGGCATAAATTTCTTTGCATAAAATACATTACAATGCCTTAATGCTTCAGTGAGCGAAAATTGAACTTGATATTTATCTGGATAGATGATTTTTCTTCTACACTTTTGCCCTTCAAGTAAAACAAATTTCTGCAGAAGCACTTGCATCCTGAACATGCTTTTATCGTGTAGAGACGACATTTGTGAGAGAAATTCTCGGACTTTGAAGAGGGACAAAGTTGACACGAAAGAAATGGAAAGATTTTTCAAGCTCATCGTTTTATTTGAGTAGTTTATTCGGGATTGACTAACCATCGCATCCCTTTCCTGGACAAAATTGCTTGTTTTATTCATTTAACCATCTAAGTGTTCGCTAGTAAATGCTAAGTGGGAGGACAGGTTCCATTTGGAAATATTTCCTTTCATTTAACTTTATTAGAAATATACAACTTGATCGTCGATTGCTTTTTAGTCATGAGTGCAATTGGAGGACAGGGAAAATAATTGTGTGTTCATAACTAACTGCGAAAATGCAACTTAGCGTCACAAACCTGCTAGTAGGCATCGAAAATTCATCATTGCACGAAAGCTTTCAGAGGGAGGGTTTTTGGTCTGTTTTCAAATTTCTAGTCCATATGACTCGTTCAGACTTCAGTGTAATGTTGTGGCCTTATTCTGGAGACCGTCAAACACTTAGGGAAAAATTGCAAAATTGATGTTGAGTTATTCACTTTTGTGTAAGTGCCGATGAAATCTGCCTCATTTTTGCGAAAGTGTTGATAAAATTAGCAAAATAATACCTTCATTTCGACACTGCTTCTTTTTGAAATTGCATCATACAATCCAGTTTCTGACAGTCTTCAGCAGAGTCAGAGCTTGAAAGCATTATTGGTTATGCCAGAAAGCACTGCTGGTTTTGCTCAAAGAAAATTGAAAACGCCTTGTATAGACTTGATAGCCAATATCTTCATTCATAAAACTAATGATTACTGCTGTCGACTGTTTACCACAAGAAGGCAATGTGCTTACGTCAGGCGTTGGAAAATAGAATTTGCTCCTATTAAGAAGAATTCAAAGAGGAACCAGTGAATATCTCTACTGTGGCAGCTGTGCTGTTTATTTTCATCACAAGTCCCAGCAGTGACCTGAGTTGTGCGCTCAAACTGTAAACCAACGGCATCTCATAAGGTCAACTTACCGGAATAACCTTTACTGAACGATAACGTACTTTGATGGGTGAGTTATCGTGATGTGGACATCACTGTGGCGAAGCCGACGTGGCATTGTCTAGTGTGACACCCCCACTATCACAGAGCATAAAAACAGCTTCTAACGCAGGTCAAGCGACTGATTGACCTCTTTGATTATCACCCCACTCAGCCCTCCGATCAATGTTAGAACAATTGGGAAATGTATGTTGAAATGTCCCAATTTTCCACCAGTCAGGCCACATGTTGGTGCGTTTCTTATGAGGGGTAGAGCAATTAACAGGGATACCATAAATGTTATGACAAGTCACATCATAGATGGTTTGCTTCATACCTTAGGTAAAAACCTTCCTTTACAGACTACTTTTATTGAGAAAACTCATTAATGCCGAATGTATTAAACAAAACGAGACAAATTTGATGAAATCATACGATATAACTTACAACGGGTACCAGTTGGTGAATTGAAAATACTTGTTACCACAACAAATGCCGCAATATCCTAAGGGGTGAGCAAATGTAAAGGAAGCCACTTTGACAAAAAAGCATTAGGCACAACCTGGCATTACTAAACTCTTCTAGTTGCAGCTAAAATGATGTTAACCACTTCCTTAGATACTCCCAAACCCACTCTGAAGCAGCAAAGCAAATCAAGGCCCATACTTATACAACTTTCGAGTAGCATAACAAAATTACTGTCAAAAATGCAAAATAGAGCGCGTTATCACCCCATGAAGAAACATACAGCCAAACACTGTGAAATCAACACAGATAAAAACTGATTTACCGACAAGAGAAAAAGGTGAGGTGCGATAAGGCAGAAGGAGGTGCAGCTTTAAATCTCGTCGAGGTCGGAGAAGGGGAAGAGATATCGCAGATGGTTATGACTGCCGTGGCCGTGGGCGAATGGCAGGTAGGACAGTCTGAGAGAGAGGGTGAGAAGGCGGCGAAGCAACCACAATGGCCAGAGGTCCACGAGAGGAGCCTGACCGCAGCCTAGGCTGAAAGGCTGCAGCAAGCACGCGGCCACGGGGGCACTGATGAGTGCCGGATGAAATCGCGACATACCGAGGGCCGCGTAGCTCTCCACTCGTGACAACCATGCCACCCAGTTGATTGCCAGGGTTGTGACGGCAAGGAATCGTAGACAGATGGTGTGGGGTAGGCACCGTCTCTTCCTTCGCATCCATCGAGCTCACTCTCCTGCAGCTCTTCCTCGACGGGACTGGGCACGCGGTAAAAGGGCGAGAGAGCGTTGAGCGGCGTCATCCAGAGAACACCAGTGAGCCGAGGACTGGGTAACTCACGGTACCGCATCAGATTGAGCAGAGGCGAAAGTGGCGAGAGTGCCTATACAAATACATAAGAAGCAAACTGCCTACATCACAGCCTAGTTGAACTGCACTTCACAAGTTCATGCCACTCAGTCTTGTTTGCAGTCAACTGAACAATGCACTACACTCAGTAGCGAGATCAAAAAGATACTTGGTTTGCCCCAAACTCTCAAAGTAACGCCCATTTAAACCAACGAGTATGAATCAGTGTTAAATTGATTCCATGTAATCGACAGATCCTGTCCTGATCATTAAAATGCCAAGATAATGAACAGAGAGTAGGGTAGATTTACTGTCATCAGTGGGCTTACCATGGGGTCGAGGAGAACGAGATTCTTCATGCCATGATTCTTGGCGCAAAAGTGACAAATATCCGACATCATTCGACCCAAACTGGCTCGCCATGGTGGAATTCGGATACCTGTCATTGAGAGGTCTACAATCTGCTGCGGAGCAAACCGAATGGACCATCGCGTACTGCGAAAAAACCACCTCCACACTGGAGCCAGACCACCATTAATAGATTTTCTTAAGTAATTGTATTCGGATCGACATTCCAAACAGTCTGTTATTAGGGGGTAGGGTACACACACGTCCTTGTAATTTGAAGATGAGACAGATGAAGATGGTTCTTTGCACTTCTTACCAGGCTCAATGGCATTAGTGTCTTGTTCTTCTGTGGGTGTGACTTCGCATTCCAAATTCATTTGACCCACATGATCGGAGATTTCACTTCGAGCATCTGACTGTGGCAGCATGACGTCAGATAATTCAGTGGTTACCTCGACAACATCTTCGTGATCCAAATAGCCGGAGTCAAAGAGATGCCCAATACCTTGACTTCCACTGTTATCGTCACTGTCTCCATCCAAAAAGCATGTGATGCTCCCTCTATGTCGTACGCTCTCAAAGTACAAACTACTGAACAGAGCATTTATTCCTCTACCATCCTGCGCTGACCAAGGACAAAAGTCCGCAGTCAACGTCCGTTTAACTGATTCGTCAATTTTGAACATATTGCCAAGGTCCAGATAAGAACCGTAGCTACTATGGGATTGGTAAGAATTTCCAGAATACTCGGATGCAGCGTACCAGGGACAATTACTGGATGTTTGTCGCGATTCTGGGTGAGACTGATACTCACGCAAGACATTGCCAATAAAGAGAGTGTTGTAATGTTCCCCCAATTCATTGCGATGATGATCAGTTCCCAGAAATTCAAAAAAGTAGAACAGAGTGTAACTATCTCTGCTGTGGTCATTGCTGGGATGCCAAATAAGAACCCGCTGTGATTCAACTTCAAACGGTGTCCAGCATCCTAGATAGGAACCCCGAAAAATGCTTTCCTGTTCAGGATCAAACAAGCAGCGAATTTTTGCAAAGGATGGCACGGTATCAGATGTGGCGTCTGAGGGTGCATAAATTGTCTCCAAGATGGGCAACTAAAGCAGTAAAATAATATTTTCTTACAAATTCTAAACACTTTGTCCTACAAATTTCCATGGCATTGTTAAGATCTGGACCAACCCTATTTTCTGAGTCAGTAGTATTGTCAGAACCATCAATTGCCTCATGGCCTTTCTGGTCCAATTCGTCTCTTTTCCCCACCGCGTCCTCAGCCTCCTCCAACTGCTCTTCTTCAGTGGGCAGACAACCGTTTTCACGAGCCCACTTGACCCACGCGGTGTTTGGCGGGAAGCGGCGTCCCTTGACTGGCAGACCAGCCAGCACACGCGTTGTCATCGTGGGCAGTTGTGCAGGATCATCGACTGTACCGAAGTCGTTGTTGGGCGAGTCAAAGGCGGGGTGGTCGATGAGATAGAGCACCGCCTTCACCAAATCTAGCAGATTGTAGCAGCTGT
>NW_020170565.1:32720-47773 GCF_000524195.1 Echinococcus granulosus | reverse complement strand
ATATCAGGAAAGCCAAAAAGAGAAGCTTTAAGTAAAGCAGATAAGGCCATCTGTACAGCCTAAAATGGTGCTCATGTCTGTATTTCAACGCACTATATCTGTGTTCAGGAATCCGAGGTCATAAAACGAAATACTGCAATCCTTCAGTTTCCTTACTTATGGTTGTAGATTTCATTTGCCAGTTGCCAAATTTACTACATTGAAGCTGTTGACAATTACACTCAACTACTCACCTTCGCCAGTCGTCGAAAAGGCTTAAACATATATAACCAGATGATGGCGCGATGTTTGGATGAAATATCGGTGAGTGGAAGGAAACATCAGGACTCTCCTTGGGATAGGTGGTGCCACACTTGATCTAAAGTTAAGTATGCCCTGATTAAACACGTTTTATGGATCATTAGCTGTGCAATTTTTCCGATTTATCTCCAGTGATGTGCAAAATAACGATAATGTCTAACAAATGAGGCACCTGAGTATCGTTAAATGACTGCTGCCAAATTAATGGAAGCAGTTCCACTTAGGTACGATAGAATTATCTAATGATACTTACTGCAGTCCTTTTGACCACGCAAATAGCATATGTAGTGTAGGCGATGAAATATTCTGGTGAATTTGGACACAAATGCAAATTTTGTCAGAAATGTCGAAATAAACTCACAGTAAGCAGGAATTCTGCATGTGCGTTGTAGCCGGATTTGGGACGCAGAGAAACTTTGACCGTCATCTCATCGACCGCGATGATGGATGCCTGACCACCAGTGGAGTCGTCGATTGTCCTGTACAGCTGCTGCACGTCCTTCATAAACGTGCGCTGAGTTGTTGGACATGTCATCTGGAGGCGGAGAGGCATGTCGGGTCAAAGAAACGAGACATTTGAATTAGACCTAGGATGCACCAGGCCCTACACTACATTTCGTGAACCAATTAGGGTTTGTTAGTATCTCCTCTGTAATGCTACCACAAAAGGCGACACTAATATAACTGCAATTGTGGAGCATGATAACAAACCCCAATAATGTAGGGGAAGATGGACCTCTAAACGGAATGCTGCACAATGATTAGTTTAGGCCCAAACTGTCTTCGGGTGTCCGAACAGCATAATTTGAAAAGTGAGTCGAATGTGAATTATTTGAATGAGTAATCCATTTTCGTGACATGTATTTTATCGGCATAAAATTTGCGGAATGCACCAAAATTATTCCAGCAAAGGCCTTTGTCAAGGGACACCAATTCTGCAGATAAATTAACAGCTTGTTCCTGTGGGTTGGTGGAATTTATTTTTATAGAGAAAAAGCCACATATCCGCGCATTAGGCTACATCATCAAGTGCCTGTTATAACGGCTTAAGCGTCCCTTCTATGGTTAACCTTCATCTTCACCCTGTCTGTTGGCGATTCACGCTTCTGGTTGGTAGGAGTAATAACACAATCACAAGTAGAGTAGCTGGCTAACTACCACGCTTTTGTTAAATGTGTTCACACGATCCGCAAGTAACCAGCCACTGTACACCATTCAACTGTCTATAGTCGGTAAAGTTAAAACTACTTCGATTGCGCCTATCGCAACAGGATGACAAATGTTTATTTAGACGGGGTCAGCGATGCTTTAATGCTATACGCGCTTACCCAGTTTAGTGCGGTGAAACAAATAAGGAATGTATCTTTGTTATAAACACATGGTCAGAAGCATATCCTATTCGTCTGAATAAGCCTGTACCAAGAATTAGAAGAACAAATGACGTGGCATGTTGGCACTGAGTACCATGGATCGAGTGGCGTCGAAATAGACTGAAAATAGTTCGACAAATTCATCATAGGCATGTGTTTCGAAGAACAAAGCTAAATTCCCAGTGCAAAGAAAGGAAAATATGAAATTTTTGGCCTTTAAGAATGCTTGTGTAATAATTCGATTGCGAATTGTGTGAGTTCAATGCAGATTTAATGGACTTGTATTGAAGAAACGCAGAGGAAATTAAGGAAACAAATGAAACAAATTGCTCACACCGGAAGGTAAAATAAGACCAGTTGATATTTCATCATTAAAATGCAAAATGACTGAAGCGAAAAGTCTTACGGAGCTCATGTTAGTCGGCAAAATATGGCTGCAAAGCAAACCAGCCACGTATTTAATGAATGGTGCAGCAATGCGATTTCAAGGTCACGGCAAACCAATCCGCACTCAGTGACGCGTTGAGTCGCAAGGTTGTGAAATTCTTGGCATATTGTCATTCCATCATTCGGGCTCCTAGCGGAGTTGGCATACCTTAACGGGGACCCACCTTTGCCTAAAGTTCGCAAGGAGCACGATGGAACATCGGTGTGGTATGGAATCATTCCATACTTTGTGGCATAAAATGTGACACACCTTGATGCCCTTTGTATAATATTTTGACACACGCAATTCATTGTTTAGTTATGCTTTTCTCACCTTCTCTTGACTAACTGCTATTTCGTCATCATTATCGCGTCAGCGCCCATCCAACGCAGGCTATTGTCAATTTCGCTGATTAATTTTATCCTTAACCAACATTATTGAACCTAGCTTTAACGAGAAACAATAAAGCCTTAATTTTCTTGCACATTTTAAAAATGAGTATATTGCCATAGTCACAGATTGTATGAATTATGATGCAAACACGCCTACAAGCCAGGTTCACCATCAGACAGTTTACTCTGATGCACGAATGTTTACACAATTGTTTATTTCATCGATGTCCTACTTTGATTTGCACTAAATTCGTCTGATTTTTGTATTCTCTTCGACACGCTGGGATGTGTGATGTCGCTACTAGCCAAGTCTAGGAGAAAATTACCCGTTGCACAAAAGAGGGTTTATTCGGAGCGGGGGAAGCCGCCCTCTGCGCTTTGGGATGGTGTATGCAAATGTGTAGCCATCTCGGACGACGCATCTACGGACGGCTAGTGTCTGAATAATGTCCAGCAGACCATGCCCGATTCACGTCAACCCTAGTCCACGGCATCATGTCGACTTGCGACCAGGACGCATCTGTGGTCATGTTGCGCTATCCCTACCTTTCCTATAAATGAATGAATTAGTGTCAGTAACGACAAAAGCTGCAAAACCACAGTTTGCCATTCCAATGTGCATAGGGGGAGGTTTCCTTGTATTGCTAGTGATTGCTTCTAAACAACACTACTAGTTGTTGCCCCACCTAGACATAGCCATTAGACACTCATACCATCAGAGATGTGATTGATTGCAAAACCAGTGACACCAGATCTCTAACTGTCTTAGGTGCTGATGCTATACTGATGACTTGGAAAGCCAGTTGAGATGTTGGAAAATGACTGCAATTTGTTGCATATAAGTTTGTCATTACCTATGTATACCTTGTGTGCCTTTGCAAACGAATCGGCATCGATAGCTGTGTAAGTTATTTTCTCAAATCTATCCATCTAGGACATGCATATAACATAATTCTTGACCTTTATGAAGACTACGTAAACGTGTATCTGACCTGTCGTGTTAAATCCTTGAGGTAACTGATGTTTAATCACATTCTACAAAATTTGAAACGCATCTCGCCTCTTAGTCGCGATGGTTGCTATAGCTCATGCATCTTCTGAGCAGCCGCCTGCAGGACAGCTGTGGTTTGCATGCCATTACCTCATCTGTGTAACCTGTAAGCATGACAGCTTCGAAAACGCTGTTTACCTTAAGGGGGGAACTAATCACATCTTAAAGTAAAACAATGTAATTTTAAGTCACCAACTCAAGTGTCTGAGAACCAATTGTGGATAAGTCCACATAGGTGATACATGCCATCAAGGTGCAGAAGGCGATCGAAGGACGGTGCGATGAAGTGATGGATTGAACAGGCACTGATCTCAGTTTTGAAGTAAGCACGAAAAGTGAGAAGGAACAGCAGTAAGAGCAGAACCAGCATATGGAGAACGAGGGAGAGATCTGGAAGCAGACAATAATATATGCAGAGAAGAACATGAATTTGCTTTCGCAGCAACTGAAAGGGTCGAGTTCCTCGGAGCTCAAGGGCGCCCTAGTGATTGTGATACTGGAACTGCGTACAGCCGTTAACAAAGCGATGGTCATTACCATGTCTACTCGCCGTCGGAAGGGACCGCAGCAAGTAGTGGTGGAGGCAAAAGCAAGTATTGTGCATTCACCTCGTTGCTACACCCATTGCTCTCACTCCTCTCCTCCCTCTTTCTCACTCTTCTACCTCACCCTCCTTTTTACATACTCCGTTGTGGATTATGCAACAAGCACAAAATAAAGGGACGTCTCTGGAAATGTCTTACCTTGAAGTGCATTCTGGGACACGAATGTGAAAACCAGCAAACATTGTCGGTGACGCAGATGCAAGTATCTGATTAACTCAGTAATGAAACTTTTCTGCTTTTCTACTTTTCCTTACTGTCATTTAAGCGTTTTTTACTCTGCACTTATCGAAAATATCCCTCTTACAGTTTTTATAACTGATCTAAGATTAAAAATCCCCTAATGAGGTGCATGAGTATACATTGCTATTCTTTTGCTTCTTTTTCTCTACCCTTGCCTGAATATGTGGCATCCAGCAAGCTAACGAAACTCACCGATCTAAACAAGGCTGCTGATGACCTCTGAACAGTTTGAACTCGTTTGTTGGGTAGACAGGAGCAAGTCACACTACAGTCCTTCCCAATTTTTGAAGAGATGAACATAACTGTGGCAGCTATCGAGACGGCTTTATCCAGAATTTTCAAAACAGCCATTTTGAAGTTGGAGGTCAATGCTCTGACCATTTAAATGAATCTGAGAAATTTGAGTGGTGACATAGAAAAGGTGCAAAACATCCCGCGATCTCTACTACAGTTGCTTTCATCGCTTGACAACGAAAAGGCACCTTTTCGTTATAGATTGCATTATTCCTGAGGCCACTTGCCGATTGTTTTCCTGGATAAGGCATAAATGCATTAAAGATGCAGTTTGAAGAAATTCTTTGGAATTTTTGGGAAATGCCAAATGCACAAGATGCAATAAAAGTGGCACACCAAGCCTTAACGGATTTTAACACAGAGAAGTACATCCTCTTGTCAAATGTGTTAGCACTGGTAAATCCGTAATTTGGCACTCCTTAAAAATACTCACTCAGTCCGTATACCTGTTCAATACTTGTCCATGTGACTTTGGTGGCAGCACTAAGAGGGTTCGCAAACATCGCTGAAGCCAACATCAGCAGCTTCCGATATCGCTCATTTCATTCGTCACTGTTTCCCTAGAATTCACCGTAAACAGGCTGCTTCCCAATATACCAACAGCAGATTGTTTTGTTGTAATTACAGATGAGAAGGCAATTAGACGACTTGGAATTTATTATTCAAGGGAGGATTGCCGATTGCAAAGGCAATAAATCTATGCAAATTCAGAAAGTCATTGAGCAAGTGGTGACTCTGAATCTTCTTTTGGTCTATATAGTATGAGGCGGCCAAATAGTCCATGCATTTGTCATTACAGTACCGGCGATACGGGTCGGCTCTTGCCGGTCCAGTCTAGCATAATGGATGAGACCCGATTTTTCTGCCTTACAGACAAATAATAGGTCGGTTGCATTCCTGCAAACTGTTTCGTTCACTTGTCGAAGGCCAAGAAAATTACACCTGACACCTTGATGGAGCCAGACTAGGTCCTCTACTAACATAGTATCTCATGCAGGAGAAAGTCCTATCAACCCTGTTTCTCGTCTTAGGCCAATCCCAAACCTTACAAGAAGGCTCTTCCAGTCGCGCCTCTTTATAATGATATAAAGCAGTGCGACCATATTTGGCTGTCTCGTATCGATATCTTTTGGTTGACTAAACCTCAACCAAAATAGAATTGCTCAACAATCATGGCATGTTTGTGTGGGGTTTCTCCTTCGAGAAAAAACATTTAACTTTCACAAACACCATGATCTAGACTTCTCTGTACTTTGACACGATCGATTTGATGTAAAAAACTAATTGTGGAGGGCCAAACTGATCTTAAGAACTCGTGGTTATGACAAAATATTTAGTTTTGCATGATTTACTGCAGCTATGGTATTGACTTAGGGCGCTGAAATGCATCTTGACACCTACGTCATTTGTTGAGAGTTCTCATTGGTCAAACAATCATATGCTGTCTACCAAGTTATTGACCATAAGAGGCAAAATAATCACTCGCAATCAAGCACATTTACACAATCATCTGTCAATCTCCGTCCCTTTAATGGGTTAAAGTTGCTACCATGCGGAGTCTAGGTGCAGCAAACCTTAAAGGTGCCCGAGTTTGGAAACATGCACATGGTTGTGTCTTATGTCCAAATCTTTATCAAATCCTGATCATTTGCAGTGGCAATTTGATTTCATTCTCTTGTAGGAAATTAATAGGTAAGCAACTAAGAAAGTTGACCTGGATATTGCACCTCCTTCCTTGGATTTTGGTTAAAGCCTCTTTCAAAACTGTTCGTCCATATTCTATCGAGGAAAAGCATAAACGACCTTAACAAGTTATCAAAATTAGACGAATGTGTATAGGGTACAGCATTCATTCCCACTCAACGGCATGGTAGGCAAATTAAACTGCAGAACTTGAAAGCGTTTTTCATTTATTAGTAATGTTGTGCAGTTTCAAAATCTATTCCAAATAGGCTTGCTAGCAACTACCCAATGGGTGCGGAAATGGGTCATCTATACAAAAGAGTAAATGTAGTTTCGCCCATTACTTCTTTCTATAGGTAGTCGAATTAGTAATTCCTTTTTTTCATTGCCCACTGCTGAATATTTGGCGGTCTAACTCGGCATGCTTTTGCATAAGAAGTTGAATTTCTTAGTTAACAATGCTGTTGGCTTGCGTTCAACTCTGCATGATGAAGTCTGTTTGCATTGTTGCATTTAAATCCTGTCGAGTTTGGCTTTTAGAACATTGAGATTATAAAATTCATGCATAATTTTACAACATTAACAACAGATTTTGCTGGCCTTTGCAAGCAGGAACCTCTCAACTAACACTTTTAGCATTTGCGTGATAAGACACGTGACACCAATTGAATTGTCTTCCCTAATCGAGAAGAGTTTTCTTAAAAGCAATAGATGGGCTGCTAGACTACAAGTCTGGACACAATGATTGTGCCTAGCGACACCCCGATTTACTCCCAAGCTGATTACCCTGAGATGTTTCAAAATGCATAGTGGACGCATGGTTCTTTGGAGACTTCGTTAAGGGTGGTCAAAACTGCGTCTTAAGCCGATGTAAGTGGGTTCGCTATTGCAAACGCCATTGTTTCCTCTATGACCTGGTATCCATATCAGTGTCATCACCTTACATTCCACATATCTTTGACATGTACTTTTGTATTTTGGTCGACCTTACCCCTATGAACGTGGAACACCAGCCATGTTTATCCAAGTGTGTACCTCATCCGACTGTCTTCTGAGGGACACATGGTGTACATTAAGGGACGCTTTAAAACAATCCTTGTAGTTGTGGGTTCTTGTGTCGCTTTAACTGCAATTATTCAACACTGCCTTCTAAATTTAGGCCTGGAGGAGGAGTACCAACTGCTCCTTGCAATAGTCTGTGGTATTTTTTTGCATTACATCATTGTTATTTACCCAACAACATGCCTCATACTTATGAATGCAATTTGCGTATACCTGCGACTTTCTATCTGGATATCTTGTGTTTATAAATAGGAATGAGAGGAAAATGAGCCGTACACTGTTAATAGTTGCTGCAGTTTCCAAGCATCATCTGCAAAAAGTCCATACATCTGTTTTTTTTTGTAATAAAGTAAAAAATGTGCACCGAAGTGGATACGGAGTGTACTAGATTAACTATCATGGTGGACTGCTATCGGTTTTAGTGACCACAATCCCAAAAATTGGCGAAACCATTCATTCGCAAATGTGAGTAAAGGCTCTAACAGAATGTTGTTTATGGACTTTAGTTCTGCATTTATTAAAAATGACTTTATGTGTGTAAATGAACTTGTGTGTGTGAGGAAATCGTGCATGATACCACAAACTCGTGTATACACCCCTAGATCCAAAATCCCTTTACTGTGTCGACATATTATAGGACGACATCAATCATTTAACTTTAAAGAGAGTACACAAGCATGCCTAAAGAAATCTTGCAATTAAATATAAGTTTATGCAAATGCTTTGTTTTTTAATAATTTCACTCATTTTACTGTCTAAAATGACATAGACCTGCCATAGTTGCGGATTTTTACAGCTAGCTTTAGTGTTTCTCCCTCACTTGGTGCCTGAAGATTAGTTAAGCTTGCTGCTTCCATGGTGTTTACGAATTGCACAGGTTGCATAGGTTTATGTGGTCTTTGGCTTTTGAATGAATGGTAAGAGACGCAACTTGGTGCAAGCGTATCATTCTTGACATTTGTGCTCAAGCCAAACAGCATCTGAGAGCATCTGCTGCAGGGCCTTAGCTTCACTAGCGTTGGTTAACGTCAAATAGTGCATTCGGAACTAATTTTAGTTTGGATGTTCTGCTTTGAACCTATGCACACTAATCTAAGAAAAGTTCTTGATGGAAGGAACCGGAACTGTAATGCATGCCGTACTACCATTCAGACACCACGCAGGCAAGAAAGCGTTCCAGTAACCTAAAACCAAATTGGTGAGGTAAACGATAGAAAGATTACCATTCCTAAAATTACTCAGGGTATTTTTTAAATATACAAATGATAATGACCCAATATTCCTTGCGGATTTCGGTAGTAATAGAATTTGCGGTTCATATTGCTACACCACACCTTATAATAAAAAGTAAGTTTCATAGACTAATGAGGTGGACGTTTCTGAAGCACTTCTTTTCAGAAGTTAAGCCATATCGCCTGAGAAGATATCATCGTTGAATTAATAAAGTCCTTCAACTGTCTGTGATACTTCAGACAAATTGTATTAATCATTTTTGCAAGGCCTTTTTCTAAGTCCTCACGAGTCTTTCTTTTGTTCGCACTTCAATAAGTTGTGACTGGCGTAGTCGCTTGCTTTTATTGTACATTTGGTAAAACATACTACTCCATAATATTAGAGTAAATTTGCAAACTACTTTATTTACGCGAATCCGTCTTTAACATGCTGATATACTCAATTCCCACAGAATAAAATCGCATCCCCTTCTATGTTTTGGTTTTGTACACAGTCATGCATTTACACGTATGATGGTCGAGTAACTAGTATGGGCTGGGAAGACTGCCGCTGGATTTCTCCGTTGATGACTAAATAGACAAACTCTGCGGCTGATGGACAAATGAGAATAGCTTCTAAGCACTACCATTTAATGCTCACCCAAATCTGAGTTGACATCATTTGACTTCTTCTAATCAAAGTTAGTGCCAATAGTTAGCGCTTAAAATTTCCATGTTAACCAGATTTTTGCAAACATTTGAAAAGCTGACATTTTGCCTCCAATTCACCATCATTGGATTAGCTGGTAAGAAGAAGGAATCTGTATCATTGCTGTAAATTTAACAAAATCAGCAAATTTTAGGTTGGTAGAGTATCAACTAGTTCCTCTGCTGAGAGGAACAACTAGAGAAGTTATGAAACCATGTGATTTTGGGAAATCAGTCTTAGTTGACGTGTGATGATGGCAAATGTACTAATACTAAGTCCTATGGGTTAGAATTCGGTAAATCTAAAACGATTTTGCAACGGGCTTGTGGCTAAGCGTCTATCACCAAAATGACTTAAAACAAGGGAAATGTAACGAAGAGCATTAATACTATGCTGTGTCAATGGTGGGAGTTTTCCATGGTATAAAGTGGACATTTAGCAAGCGAAACACAAGCAGCATGCAAATTACATTGCCAACCAAGTGGAAGTTTCAGTTACTTAGCCATGTACTCCTCATTTAACACGTTAAAAAGCTAGTTGAAACACTAGTAGGAACATCAATATTATGTCCATGCCATTCCCATAGTGAATAATAGCATAAAAATTAATCAGTAGTAGAGTCGTGACTCAAAACGGATCACCGATTTGGAGTTAGGCAAGAAATCGCTGCAGCTGGACACCTCTTTTAGGTTCTAATAAAATATTAACATATTGCTTAGCCAATAGCAGATGCTCGAATTCCCCCACGTTTTTGCTCTCTTCTTTGATGGCCAACCACGCGTATTGTCTATTACTCTATTAGTATAATTGCCCATGTAAAACTACTGACATCTGACACAGACTTGGTAATCATATAGACCCTATCGCCAAAGCAGGCGTGGTCAAAGGAAGCCCCTTTCTACCATTCAGGTGATGCCATTGTCATCAACATCGACATTATGCTGCAAAGGGCGAGTATGAAAGATTCGCCGAGTGAACCAAAGACTAATTTTCCACATCGATTTCTGACCCACAAAGCTAATTTTGACTCGGACAGTGCTCTTGACGTCTGAAATCTTGTCGCCTTCACGTATGGCAAAAATTGTGGCTAAAATGAGTCCGGTAGTAGTCTATATGACAAAGTAATGTTTAGAAAAGGCTAATTTAGTCTAGCAGACAAACTTACGGTTAAGAAGAAAGCAATTTAGTCCAAAGTAGCAACAGATATAAACATACCGAGGAAGCAGAATAGGTACAGTAATACTTACTTTAAATTTTCAAAGAAAATACGCACCCGGTAAGCATTTGTTTATGGGTCATATTTGGATCTGAGGACAGAGCTGAGTGCGGTGTAAGCACTGCTTCAAAATTTTACACTTGTTAGCTAATTCCTTGACAGAATGAGTGCATGCCTCCATTCAATATGTTTCATGTCATTCGATAGCGGCACAATATTTCCAGCACCAATTAAGCGCTTGCGTCAAGGCAAGTGTCGGCCGCTTTTACAAGGCATGTATAAATGTACCTGAGGTTATTATTAAACAGGACCAAGAGAAAAGCCAAATTGCTGCTTTGATGCAATCAATGGCAACTTATTGCTACTGTTGCTCACTTCATTTCCGTAGATATTTCCTAAATACTTCTATAGACTTTTTGGGGTTCGTCCAGTTTGATGTGTAGCATAAGTAATTAGTGATGCAGTTTTATTGCATAAAAGATTGAAGGAATTTCGGAAAGTGACTTCAAATTACTATTGTTCTGCTTTCAATTCCTGAATGTAGACACAGACTACAACGCTTGAATTTCCTCCCAATCACTTTACTGGAGACACAATTTGTAAGTTTGCAGACGTTTCAAGTTGACTACATCAAACTTGTCCCCTTTATGCTCAATAATTTCTCATTCTCAAGCAAACATCAACCAAATGCTTATTTTTGCTACATGCTGCAGATCAGAAAATGAAAGACTCAGAACCACACCTTCCCTGAAGGGACGGCTTTACGAAACTCGGGATACACAGTAAGTGCACATGCGTTCAAGCCACCCTCGTAGGCATTTTCCCATCTTTCAAGCTTAATTTAATGTGAAAGCTAATGTATCTTTTCCACGTCCCCTAGTTTACAGATGCTTAGCATAATTTTTTATACAAAATGTGGCAAAATGCCTTGCTGTTTAAAATTATCGTAAGCGGTTAATGCTTTTCTTTAGTCTAGTTTGCACTTGTTCATTAAAAATGGTGACCTATTTATGCAGAACTACTGTTATGTGAAATGTAGCAGTTGCCGTATAGAAATGAATTTACCTGAGTCTCAACAAGTTGGGAGTCCCAATGGCGAAACTTGACGCCATTTATTTGATAAGGCGACCATTATTTTTGCGGCTTGGTGAGTGAACATATTTAAAATCTAATACCAAATGTTCACCAGTCATTTTATCTGTTTAAAACATCGACCTTATGAGAAACAATATTTACTACTTATAAACTTATTTCTTCCTCTTCAGTTTCCTTTGTTATGGTGCTGTGTTATTTGTCTCCGGGGTCAAGCATCTCTCTATATGCCCCATACATAAGCATAGATGCAATAAAAGATGGACGTCCTTTCCTTCATAATTGGATCAACCTTGCATGTGCGGGCTTTAGCTCACCTTCTTAAGCATTTCGTGCAGTTTTTTAGAATATGTGTGGAGATTTGTTTGTAAAGTATCTAAAACCCCTAGGTGGGTCATATTTGTAAATGCTCAAGTGCGATTCATATTACACGGTTCCTTAATTCACAACAGCTTTTACGTTCGGCATGTCTTAATATGTGTAATAATATACCTCGGAAAGATAGCATTTGTAGGGATTCTAATACAAAGGAATCAATTAGGAAGCAACTTTTCCTACGTACGCGCAAAAAATGCAGTCGATCCAGTCAAAATGCTATAGTGCCAGTATATGTACACCTAACTTTAATTCATTTTCTAATGTTTGACCAACAGAAATTATTTTTAATATTATCAAGGCGTAATCACGTATTATGATGCAGCGTATAATTTGCTTTCACCAATTTAAAAGAATAGGTAACAGGAACAAATTTGCAATTGTTTAGTGAAGGTTTCAATTTAAATAACTCGGTCCTCAGGACAGCTGCCTGTGGGCGACCGAAGCCATCAATTTGCGATTGCAGGATGACCAGTTAAAAATTATCCAGTACCGCTAGCACATATTGCAAACTTAGAACATTCTTTCAATAAGAAGATGCTAGAGCAACTGAATGTTAGTGGGTTTGTCTAAGAGAAGTGGGTTGAATGCTAAATTCGACAACTCTGTAAGAACGATTAGTAGTGATGCATGAACACTACCTGTTGCATCAAAGAACCCTGGTTAATGTTTGGCTAATTATACTTATTTATTGAGTTAAATAGCATACAAAATCCACGAAACTCTCTAATTCCTACGCAATTTACCTTTTTCGTCTCATCTGATAAGATTTGAAAGCACACATTTTTGATCCCAATAAGAGCACTCAATGGCTTATAAGCCAAAAAGGCTGAAAAACGAGGGGAAAATGATGAAGTTTGGAAGTGTTTACGAAAGGACAATACATCTAATGTGTGCGTAAATTCGCTATGAGAATGAGACTTTGAAGTATAGGCGCCATTGTTTTATTTTACGCCATTTCACAGTGCCAGTTATTCCAATCCAGTCTGTCTGCAGTCGTGTGCATTACTATAAATAAAACATCATTTTTGCACTTCATAGACTTGAGTGTATTGCTACCATGCAAAAGTGACAATTTAATTCCTGTGAAAGCCGCTTTGATTCCCCCAATTCGAATAACAATGAGGGTGGACATGTGGAGGTTATTGGTTAAAGAAACATTAGAGAAACAACGATCGGAAATGTAGAGACAGAAATGGGTTTTTAGGTGGGTATGTAACTACTTGGTACTGCTAAAAGAAAAATACGGGATTAAAGACTTGGCAACAGAAAATATGGCTTAGATGGAATAGCTGCTTAATAATGACAGTCAAGGTTTCGTATTGATGCTATTTACTTAAATGAGTACAGGGGCCAACAATTAAATAACAAGTAGTTAAATGATGTAAGAAATCTTATTAAAATGAAAAATTTACCAAATTTGATACAAATCAAGTAAAATGGGAAAAAGGTTGAGAAAAATTAAGTAATACACTTATTTGCTCATGCAAGGATTCCGTCAGCTTCTGGACGGAGAACAATAAGTTCTTCAAAAATTAAGGACAATTTATAAGTTCTTGACATTTTATCTTTCCTCTTCGGAGGTTTACCACGGTAAGGTAGCATTTGATAGACAACCAGCTAAAGACATTTATTGTTTTGTCGTAACTAAGCGTCGGGTGGATCTATCAAAACTACCACGCTGCAGGCTTCACCCTGACAAAACGGGTCCATACTTCTTTGTACCTTTGTCTCTCCTTTCAATCTACAAGACTAATTAAAAAATGTATGAATATGTAGCAAATCAAATTGAACGAGATATCTGTTACGGCTTGGGCCATATACCCAATGCAGAGGTTACATCTTACTAGACAGCTAAACGGCAATCCTGTTGGACAGAGAATTAGGAAGGGGACAAATATCATGCTTCCAGCATTCGCACAAATCATCACTCGTATTCTGCGAATGGTGACTTATGGGCACCTTAAAGGTAAAGTTTATTCCCATCGAAGAATGTGGGTGTAAGCAAATTTTGAAAATCACCTCAGAAGCCATTGAAGTATTTCGCTATATTTTGTGATCTCGTAAAATGCTAAGCCCATGCAAAATTAACTTGCATTAGTGAATAGACCTAGGTTTACACTACTATTTGATAAATGCACAAGTTTAATTCTTGTTATTCACTACTGCGACAGCAACTTTCCACCACTAGGCAGTTTGTCAAAAAGATTAGAAATTACCGATCTCACATCTAACAACTGCAGCCCATAAAGTTAAAATCAACAGAAAGCAGAGCCATCCGTCAATTTTGCGCGCTTGGAATTTAGCATGACGGTCTTAAAAATATCTTGTTGTGCAAGTTTCCTTGTCTTTATCACCACCATTGAAATTCAAATACTGTCTGTAACACACTGGCGCCATCTAAAATTGAACCGTTTTCCCTTCGGCTAACCCGTTAATACTTAAGTATTTTACTTTTTTTACATGGCAGCACGGTCAGCTCAAGCTCAAACATTCTTGTCATGCAGTGTGCTGTACGTTTCGATTGTTTTCTTGGCGATGCGAGAATCGCACCACAATTGACGTTGACAGCTAATAGCAAAAACTGGCATGATTGTGAATTTAGTGCATCTATGATGTGGAATCATTCATCTACACTAAATAACATGGCATCAATTTAGGATTGTCTTCTTTTTTAATTAACAGCCTTTAAACTTCTTTATTTTCGCTTTCTCATTCCTACTGTTTAACTTTGCCTCATCAACTTTACCTCGCTCACCCTCAATTCCCACCTCCCACGAATATTTTTGCTCCAATGTGGTGAAACGGGAAAAGGTTCTGAAATCGAAATGGTTCAATTTATTAGTGGCTCCTAATGCGTGCAAGTTTTGCTAGACCAAAACAACAGAAGGATCAAACTTCAGCACCCCATGGCTGGTGAATATGAAATGTGGACTATTTTGGCACAAGTAGAATGAGCGGATGGAGGTCTTTTCAGCTAAATTGCAGAGTCGCTGTCTAAAGCTCATTGGATAATAGTAATTTGG
>NW_020170565.1:30907-32620 GCF_000524195.1 Echinococcus granulosus | reverse complement strand
TTTATTTGAGCTTATGCTTGCACGAAAATCATACTTGCAGACTGTCCAATTTCGTGACATCCAAGAGTAGATTGAGCCGGTGATCAGACGACTCAAACGCTGTGTTGCGAATACTGCATTTTACTGTAAACAGAAAGGGATAAGCTTGGTTCCGCGCTTTAAATAATTGGTAAGTAAAAAAGGGTTTAACATCTAACATACCCATTGTAATTATCTCACCACGGTCTGTTGAGGAAGGCAATTTCCTTACTGCCGTCCTCTCACTATTCACATTCATGTGCTGAGCATCTTCTTGGATTGTGGATGAATGCAGGTACGCAAACGCTACCGCTAAAGTCACTTATTTATGTCTCTATCTGCTCTCAGCATTCAATTCCACCGAACCCAATCTGATACGGAATACGCAAATTCGACGTTGACGCTTCCATTCCCAAACTCCACAATTTCATCAGTACGGATTAAAACTGGGAGTTATGAGCAAAACAATGAGCAGCATCATCCACTGCGTTTACTTATTCGTTAAGCTGACAAGTAAATCCATTCCGCCTCCACTTTGTACTTCGGCTGGTCTGGCCTTTATTTACGTCGATGAACTGCTTCGCAAAAGCAGTTTTGAGGCGCCTTCAGACAAAGTGATGGCACTTGTCTTCTCTTTACCAACAACGTTGCAATCTTGGCCCTTGTCTACTGCTAATATCTAAATGTTCAGCCAGTTGTGTGCAGTTCAGTGCCTAACCAAGTCGTAGGATGAAGCAACTCATTCGAGTGGGAGCATCAACCACGATTTTGCGCATTCTGTCTCAGGTGGGTTTGATGTGATCGAATGTAAGGAGTAGACAGACGCATATGTGAGCAAATTTTGCAGTTGTGATCGTTTCCTTGCAGCCGTCAGCCGTTTCTACAATCGGACCGCCACAATTACGCTCACGAGTCGCTTCTGGCTTCATGCTAGAACATGAACATGGACGATTTACCAATTCAGTGTTTGTCTATTCACAAGGCACACACGCAAGGCGAGCTATTTGGAAAGGGCCTATTCACAGCTCGATGAAATGCCTAGAGGGGTAAATAAACAGACAAGACGATAAACAAACTGGTTCAAATAGCAATGAGTGATCCAACAAATAAATGGACAAGTAGAGACGTAATTAACTTACATTTGCTCGAATCAAGTGCTTGTAGGAGACGCTGTCATGGTAAAATATCTGTGTTAGGTGTGGTTTTGCAGACAGCTGGCTGTAGGGAGGAAAAGGCCTCGTGCCTCTTCGTGAGGGCAGTTCTGAAAGATTCCCCTCACTGTCTACAGCCACGTCGCGATCATCTACAGCCTGGTATGGGGAATGAATGACCAGCTCACTGAAAATTTACCACATTTAAAAGCAGGGCTGTCGCAAGGGTTCCCAACAAGGCCAAAGGATGTAACAACTAAGGTGTTGGAGGTGGGGGTGGATAAGGCGAAGCACAGTGCACTGAACTAGCCGTCTAGGTGAGGTGAAGAAGCAACGCACTTTCTTGGGGGGAATCAAGACACTGTCCACAATGTGATGTCTGCAAATTGTGTGGGCTGGACTGTGCGTGACTGCCGAGGTTGTAGGATTGCATTCACCTCACCTTCCAGGAAACTGCTTTGTCAAGAGTTTTGGGTGAAATTCCCTTGCTCCAGTTGCTTGGATTCCCTCGGGGCCCTTGTCCAAATGGTCAGTAGATAGCCTT
>NW_020170565.1:29776-30807 GCF_000524195.1 Echinococcus granulosus | reverse complement strand
ACATCTGCTTAATGAGCTGGTCAGTAGAGAGAGAGAGAGAGAGTGGAAGCACAACTCCGTGGAATGCTTAAAGACTAATATTTAAGTAACCACTTCTTTAATATTAGGAGTAAAGCTCAGAGGTGTTTACAAGGAAAAAAAGAAAGTGCTTTAAAATCAAAACTGCATGTCGCAGAGTGCACGACCATTTATGTCCTACTGGAGGTAATAACCAATTTGAACAATAATAAACAGAGTTTAAATCTACTTTTGAGCCCTTTAAACTATGTAATTGTGTCACCTTCCCACCAGAACAATTATTTTTTACTTTACTGATTTAAGTGGCCAATCCGACTAAAGCATTTTCGTACCGCGACTAAAGAAGGCATGCGAATTCTGCACATAGAACGGGAGCATTTACTACTGCCACTAATCAGGCAGAAGAGTTGTTGTGACATACGCATTTTACAGTGGCTTCTTCTGAGTTGAAGACCTACTACAGCTCTACAGACTGATCTCGCCACCTGAAGTTCACCACATGTCCTATCATTTACGAGAAACGATGCACTGCGAGTAAAATAGGTCACTCCACCAATAAACTACTCAAATTCATCTAGCTCCGTTGCCAAACAATCACCCTTTATCACAATGAGATGTGTCTGCAAACAGCTGCACCATTTGCCGGATACGAAGTTAAGGTTTGCATACTAACGATGGAAGGGAGACCATCGCTAATGGCGTGTGTGGGGATCAGCCACAAGGGACCACCGGGAACGGTGCTCAAAAAGACGAAGAGCGATGCAGTGCGTGTTTGCACTTTTTATGTGAATAGCGTTCAGTGAACACAGCTCTCGTGGAGGAGCAGTCGTCATCGATCTCCGATGTGGGCGAGATGGGTTCAGAGCGTGCGCTGCTCTGCTCTCTGTTCGAAGTGCCTCCACTTAAGCCACTCGTTTCAAGAAAAAGAAGGCCAAGGAGAAGGTGCTAATCTCAGTATCTTTAACGCTCGTAGATGTCTCACTCATAATGCAAACCACTGAAAGCTGTTCCCC
>NW_020170565.1:0-29676 GCF_000524195.1 Echinococcus granulosus | reverse complement strand
TCACCTCAACTTAAGTTTGACGCACCTTGAGTGGGTGGACAAAAGGAAGTAGAAAATAAGGAGGAAGAAGTTGGTGAAAAGACTAATATAAGGATAAGCCGGCGAAGTAAAAGTCAACAAAAAATGGGAAGAACATGCAGAAAAGTGGCTTCTCTACCACGGATCTCGTATTTTTCATAATTGAACCCCATCTTTGGCTGTAATTTATCCAACCTTAGCACAAGCGTGTGTTCGTCTTCATTCTTTAAATACATATTAACACCGCGAATTTTTCAGTCCACTTAAAATTTTTTTCTCCTAAAGTATCAGCATCTCTTGGAATATTAAGAGACAATATAATGAAATAATCGCTAATTACAAAGTTAGGCTTTGACTGGTCTTTGATGCAGGCCTCTGTTTATCATCACATTTTGCTCTCGTTCCAAATATTTGCAAGGACGGCTATCTGATCTGTACGTCAGTGGATCCCTCCCAGGCAATAACCTGGACAGCATGCATTCGCTGCATATTGCTTGCATTTTGACCTTGTTTCTAATGCAGAAACATTGCATTGTCAAATGACCTTTAGCAAGTCATTATGCTATTTGTCATTTGAGATCTGTAGGTACAAATACTACGTGAATTATGGTTCTTTACACAATATAAATCCTGCAATTCAGCATGGTAATGTGCCTTTTAACATCACATATCACAAATACCTGGAAATTAAACAAATTTGTAGGTCTTTTATAAAAAGCACGAACAGAGAGACCGAGGTAAATGGACGAGGATATGCTGGATTGTTGGATAACTTACTGAATAAACGGTGAAAAAGACACCACTCAAACATTTTGATTTTCTTTCTGTACTAATGTGCGTCAAAAACAGTGTGGCCTAATGCATCTCACGACAATGCATTCAAGATATTGGAGTCGATGACTAGATGTGAAACTAGCCTTGATTAAGTTGTGTCACCACTGCCTCTCATTCAGCTTCCTGTTTCTTACCCTTGCTCCTTTGCTTGCCTCGATAATGAAATACAAAACAGGTAAAGCATTCTGACACTAACACTTGGATGCTCTGAAGAAAGTCTGACGGGTGCAGTGGCCTAATCGTACAGGTAATGAGGGAAGTGAAGGACGAGTGAAGAACAAAATATTTTTGGTCGTTAGCACAAGCCTGGCAGGCATTTAGAGCTGCTGCAAACTGACTTCCGTCCTGTTCTGTCTGATTTTGCTCTATGCTGCATGCCTTGTGTTGTTTGTCATAAAGTGACTTGCAGAGAAAAGTGACTGCATAATGCCATAAGCGCCTTCATCCAAAAAAGATTTCAAAGATAGTTTCTAACTGCTAATAACAGATTACAATCCTACCTTATTGCTAAGGCTTACAGTTTTAGGTCACAGGGCACTTGTCACGTGAGCACTAACTTTCTGTTAGTCTGAGTAAATGTAGCCACATTGGTCCCGATTCAAAGGATAAAGGCAAACGCAAAAGAAACTACTACCTCTGCTACTAGCTCCCCAAAATTTCACCTCCCTAAATGATACCCACCTCGTGTGCTTCTATTTGGAAACCAAATTAGAAGCGGTCAAGTGGGCACTGCAGTAGCAGAAACGACGATTTGGTCCAACCTAATAAGACCAAAGTCTGCAAACAAAATCGACGAAATATTGAAGGGGTGGATTTTAGGAATACAGTCTTTTACCCTAATAGACCTATCCATATTATACCGATGTCACCTCTACAATCACCGTACTTCCGCCTCCGAAATGGTAGACCAGAGGTTCATCAATTCACTTGTCAATGTTGGAGACGTATTTAAATGAAGTATTGCGCAGGACCTTTAAACAAGTTGCATGGAAACCCTTTTATTGATGTCTCTACACTTGCTCTCCCTTTGCAATCGAATTGAAACTTTCGAGTGTGAAATGCTAAAGACAAATTTCACGAGATGAAGTAAAATAAAAGGTAAAGAAACAAAGCTCACTCAAACCTATCCTAGGATGATGCGGCAAGCAACAGGCTGCTGAAACCGGAATCACAGTGACAAAAAGCCCTTGGTGTCAAATTAATTTAGCAAAACATTGCGCAGCCAACTATTTGGGAAGACAAAGATTCAAGAATTTCGGGATCCGACACATTCCATTAAACGAATTCAATATTCTCCACAAGCGCATCTTTGACATGTCGTTCTTGCTAGGGAGGCCAAATAAAGGGACAACGTAGCAAAAAAAAATGTCCTCCATCATAACCACACCAAGGGAAGCCAAAGGCGACATTCAGGATAGCAGCTGCAAAAGCACGGCTTACTACTTTCACCACTGAGATCTGTCGGTCTGCCTGACAGAAAAATTTATCGAGAATCCAGTCATTGCACTGTTCAACTAATCACACCAATTGAGGTTAGTCGTTCAAACCAGTTCAATTCCTGCTTACAAACCACAACATGCAATTGTCAACTATTACTTTATTGCTTTAAATGCAAACAGACATTTTGCGGACCACAATTTATATCAGTTGCAGCCATCATAAGCTGCTAAGTAACACCTGTCACGTATGTGAGATGTGATAAAAAATATTCATAATGAGGAGTGTAAGAGCCAGTTCTTATCAGTAATACATCAATCAGGAAGAGGGCCGGAATTAGGAGCACAAAAACACACACAGAGGTAACGTGGGAACCCCATTGTCCGCGTAAGCCAACGAGTGTATACGCGTAAAGTGGACAAGCATTCCTAGCACCCCAAGTAACGGCTGCGTCTGTGCCTTCTGCCATAAGAATGACCGAATCCAAACGTCGAATACTGTTGATTGAGGATACAGCTATTGTAAGCAGCTCGAAGTCCTCCAGGCGCGACACGTCGGTACTCGCGATGTTCTACTTTCGAAGGGCGAGTAATGTCCAGTAAGTGGCCACCAGGGGATAGACGCCTCTTACAATTTCCGCAGAAGGTGTATTTATCCTGGGTAGTCCAAAGCGACCTTCTAGACTAAGTGCGGATCACTCGTGTTTTTGCATGGTTAACCACCTATTGAGGATATGAAGGCATTACCAAATACCATGACCCTCAAGAAATGAAAAAAAGTGGCTTCCTCAAAACCTACACAAGTACCAAGATACCTTCAAAGGTACACTCAAACAGGTAACAAAAACAAACACACATCACAGCTCGCCTTTAACTTTGGCCACCTTTTACTTATGCACTGTAAAATAGTGGATTTCGGTCCTTTTGACGCACTCATCTATTAACTCTGCGCCAACCAGAAGGAACGTGCACAGCCACGTGAACAATCTATCTCTTTTATTCACATCCACAAAAGGAAAGACATTGGTCTTTGAGGGAAGCTTAAATGCTATTATTTGGCAGTAATATTACCGAAGTGACACTGGACGAATCCATCAACACCCAAGGGCACGA
This sequence comes from Echinococcus granulosus, assembly GCF_000524195.1. Taxonomy (NCBI): domain Eukaryota; kingdom Metazoa; phylum Platyhelminthes; class Cestoda; order Cyclophyllidea; family Taeniidae; genus Echinococcus; species Echinococcus granulosus. Next base: position 26,275 of record NW_020170565.1, on the reverse strand, counting down.
GCCAGTGCGCCAGTTGATCATTCGCGTGCATGATGGCCGTGGAAGGCAATGTCGAAATGGCTTATTAGGATGAAGTGCCAATAAGGAAAAGTTGCTGCAAAGCAGTTAAACAAGATAAATTGAATTTTTTCTAGGGTATACACTGGTTCTGTACTTCGTTTTTCAAGGCAGATTTTGATATGAAGATATTATTTTTACTTTTTTTGGATAGATATTAATTCTAGTATTTCGTGTAAATACTGATTGGACTGTATTATTTTTGCAGTTTTTCTAAATTACAAATTATTTAAGAATTATATATTTATTTTATACATATATTTGCATGGATGGGTGTAGGTGTCGGAGTGTGCTGGCATCAATTTTGCCTCATTAAATATAGATATGTTTGATTTTATCTGTGAATATTATAACAGTGCATGCGTAATGCCAGATGGTTCTTAAAGCAAGCTGTTAAAGATGTCACTTTGTTGAGGCGGTGAGTCTATTGTTATCCCTAAAATAATGCCTGCATTATAAATGTTGTAGGCCCATTTGTTGCATAAGAAAATCTACTTGGTGCCTACTTTGTGCCACTGGCGTTATGAGCCTCCAATTCAAGGCGTTATCAAACAATGCCAAATACCAACCCCGTCTGTGCCATTACTTTGCGTGATGCTCAGGATTACAATTCACGAGCTGTTGTCATGCCTTTGTGCGTCAGTCGATTCCATGTGGGTGTTTTAGGAGGCAGTGTGCTTTTGCTATTTATCCCCAAGCATTGCATAATGCATAGGAGGAGTAGTTTCATCATTCAAGTAGTTACCATGTCCGTCTTGATGGACAATATTGTGCTTGTGGGACAATTCTCATGCTGATCATTCATTGACATCTACACCACTATTTAAGACCTCAGCCCTCGGTTATGTGCTGACGTGTTCTCGGTGAAACGCATAAAGTGGGACCTTAATAACTGCTGAATCGTGGGTTCAATTCCGACATGCGTTAGTGTCGGCGGTTGGTTCAGAAGTAAGGAAATCCCTTTTCAGTGGCCTGTATTTGCTTACATGGAAGGCTTTGGCAGGATTTCATGCATTCGGATTCAGCTATGCGAATTTTCATGTGCAACTTATATTGAGCTCGCTCTAATGGAACCTTGCCTGTGCAATGCGAAAGGAGTTTGCTTGTCAATCTGAAGTGTATCTCACTTAAATGTCACACCATCCATGCCAGCAAATCAACTACTCGTGTGGTTCAGCAGAGCGGACGGCAGTCTACTGTGAGGTCTGGTCTGGGTGAGAACAACTGTAACAGTTGCACTAACAAAGGAGCAACATTCTTCAAATGATCACAAAGTCGCCTACAAAAAGAGTTTATTGGTGCAAGTTAGAACGTGAGGGTTGTGAAAACGCCACTAGACACATTGTAGTTATAGTTACGAGTCATTCAGGAGCATTGCCAGTCTGACCTACAAAGCATGTGACTGAACTGAATGGGCTTGCAAGGAGGGCAATGTGGCGGACACGAAAATTGTTAATCTGACCCTGCTTGCTGCCCCAGTAAACGGCATAAATGTCACGTGCGGCGATTATCGGTCGGCGTGATCACACTTGAAGAGCATCATCCAGACATCATAACGCAATGCGGTCGTGTTGTGAAAAGAAGGTGACAGGCAGTAGTTGTGCGAAGGACAGTGGCAGAGGTAATCGCGTAAATGCAGGTGCTGGAGATGGAAAAGCCGCAAAAATTGGCAGCTGCATTCACAAGCAGTGTAATGTTGGAAAGAAGGACTTCAGTCATTACACTAGACTCGCAAACACATGGGGAACCAAGGCAACAACGAAACGAACCTCCATGGTTGTCACGCTCATTTCCCATGTCGAGTTCATATGCAGTGTTATTGGTGGAGTAGGACGCTCTCGCTTGAATCCCGCAACCGCTGGCTCTCCAAAAGTTCTGTGGAAGAGACAACCACCATCGTCACGTCCAAACCCACGCATACACCAGCAGTCTCACCTACGCGTCGACGTGAAGCGCCCTGCATCAACGCCTCCAGTCGAGTGCAAGAAATAACGGGGAGGTAGACTCATCGCTCACTCCTGTTGAGGTCAATCCAAAGAAATCCCACCTCATCATTCATTCGCGTAAGCTAATGCGTGCAGCAAAAGCTACCGCAATTTGATATACCTCTTCTTGGACAAACCAATCCTCCATCACCCTACGTGCCAAGCGACAGTGTTAACTTCGAGGCACCTGGCAATCATCCCCCTGCACACTGTCCACTGCGCCGCAGACTCCCGATGCATCTTGGATGAGTGGAATGATATTTCATACTCTCGGAGGATTGATTCGATCAGACAGCGCTGCGCTTGTAAGGCATGAAAGCATCCTTGAAATGCTCACAGCTCATCGCATGCGACGTCTTTAGTGGCTGCAGGAAAGACCATATTTGCTATCTACGGCCGATTTGGAAAGGCTCCCACCTGAATGAAGAATGAAGTGGGATATACGAGATGTCATGGATTGGACTGACGAAGTCGAGATGAAGTTGTGATGTGACGTAGCGTGACAGGGGGCTTTTCTGGCTATGGGTAAGTTATTAGTGGAGGTACTGGAGGATTTCTTGCCACTTTTAAAAATCGGTAGTGGTTTTCGGACGACTTCGAACACCGTGGGTCAAGTGAGAGACTGAGGCAACATTTCCGTTGATTGCCTCCGACCGGTCGGAGGACATGGCTGTCACATGTTTTTGATTGCAGATGATGTTGACCAGCAGTTCCTCTAGACTTGGTTTGCCGAATCAGTGGAGACGACGTGGGTTGAAATTGGTCTTTGTAATGTGGAACTTTCCGGAAATCGATGTGCCACGAAAGAAGACCAATAAGTCCGGTTAGGCAGCGAGCTTTAGTTGGTCATCAACTACACTACTAGTGCTTCAGACTGTATGTTGTATCGGTACTTTGCCAAGTGGGTGGCACATTTTCTCCCCTATGATATTGATGTCGGTGGAGCCGGTTTCCGGCCACAGTCGTGCTATACAGCCAGTGAATTGGATGAGAAAAGCTATGGTTGACATGATGTATTCACCTAGGAGAAAGGTTTCTATGGCAATGGGTAATCTACCTAACTGCTTTGTCTTTTCCTTTGTGTGAATCACGTTCTCCCTGCTTGATGGCTGGCGTCCCCATTAGTGCTGCACAGACATGGGCAGGATGGATTATCTTTATTATAATGAGCAACAGCACTGCACTCGCGAAGCGGGTGAAGAAAGAAAAGAGCCAAGTATTATAAATGATTTCGCTATATGAACGACAAAGCATTCGGTATCCAGTAATTCAGTATTAGCCTTCAGTTTGGATGCTGATTTTCCTTAGCCTCAACACATGCTTTACCACGTTGGGTTTAAATAATCATGCACCCATCCATCCCCCATATATCTCGTACCACTTCAAAAACAGAGACGTCATTATTCAACTGCTCCTATTTTTCACTCCCTAGTTGTATCATTCGCAGTTGGTGCCAATGTCCATCTATTCGGACAACTAGTTGACATTTCAAAACAGGATGCTAATGGATTTTATCGGTGGGATGTGACGTTTGAAGTTGCTTTGCAAGAAATATGGCCTTAAATGTGTATGGAAAAATATCAGTTTGCATGTTGGGGTCTGTCGCGTTTAAAAAAGACTTTTATATAATGCGTTCAGGCCGACTTCAGCGAAACTACCTTCAAAACTGCGTAGCACTGCCACTTATTAGTGGATACAACCGTATAAGCTTTCCATTACTTATTTCTCCACCACAAAATACAGCCTTGCTACTGATTGAATCGACTGTTGAAGAACGGGCGAAATGGGTACTCCCGTATTCTCTTAACTCCAGCCAAACACCATCCCCTTTATTCCCTTCTCCAATCTCTTCCTTTCCCTCTTCTCTAAAGGGTTCTTTGTAAGCTCAGAACCACTACTTCCTGTTCACTTCGTTCCCTTATCCTCCCATCATTCAGCGCTTACCTTACTCCGGGGAGTAATTAGATGGAGTAAAGAGTAGCAGGCAAAGTGTTGATGCCTTGACGAGAAAGTGAAAAAGATTGGGGATCATTTAACCTACCAAAGTACTAGTGACCCAATGATCTAATCAATCAATAAACCAGTCAGCCAGCAAAGGAATTTCCGCCTGGCTTGTAATGAAGCTAGATATTTGATTTGTTAGAAAGGTTTAGAGAGGGAGAGGTGATGAATGGACAAACCCATCCACTGCTACACACAGCAGACTTTGATTAACAAATAACGAGTAAAACATGCATTCTTTCCCGTTTCCGTAATGCGCCAGTTGATCTGACTGCGAAATAGGCAAAATATGAACCCCTGGACAATGGGTTAGGCACACACAGGGTAAACTTGAGCTAACGACTAGCGGAAAGGTGTGCATTCCGTTATGGACCAGGTATACAGAACACTTGAACAAAAAAGCAGGGAATAAGCAATGTGGTAGACAGAAGAATGTATTGACGTGCTCACCTTCACCCTCGAGAGTACATTGGGAGGAGATTCAGTAAGTGTGACATGATATATTTGTGCAGGCATAAAACAAGGAAAAAAGCCATGAGAGAAAAGATGGGACCATCAGCGAAATGCTGTGTAGTCTAATTTGCGTTCAGTCTAGTCTACAGCATAATTCAAGACGAATTGATAAAGTGACGTAAAAGTTTAAATAGATGATGGGCAGAGGCATTGGCGAAAGTTGACATGAGAGGAGGAGGAGTAAATTTGACTTTATAGGATGTCCGGGTGAGCAGACGAAACGAGATGCGGAGGAGAACGAGGAGAAAGGAGTTCGGGTCTCATTAAAATGCAATGAAGGAAAATAAGTGGATGAGACTATGCTTGCATACCTATTTTTCGTTAGGGGGGTTAGGGCAATGAGGCATGGTCAGGCGTGGTGGTGCATAACGTAAGATACAGTGATGTAGAAGAGTGGAAAGAGCAGTGGGAGAAGAATGAAACATACTAAAGTAGCGTTAAACTGGAACTTTGGAAAGGAAAAGGAGATGACAAAGGTTTTTGCTTCCGTCGCCAGTCTGATTGTGTCAATTGGCACTACGTGTGCACCCCGTTCCCTAATATCTGCAAGATAAATTGAAAAAGCTTCAGTAATCTCAAAATCATTTTAAACGACTTGGAATGACAAATAAAGCAGCATTTGATTGACGGGGTTGGAAGCAGCTACGAAGGGTGCATGACAGAGCAGGAGGCCTAGTGTAGTCAAGTCTAGTCCAGTATATCCTAGTCCTGCCCCAACATAGCATACATTAGCTGCCTACAGTGGTTTTAATATGGGCAAATGAGACTCAGCAAGCAATTGTGACCCAATAGCTTTCCTGCCACTTTGTGTTTGCAAAATGTTCTACAAAGAGCGATAAAAGCGATCAAGGTATCAGCAAGGAAAGGGAACCAACGCATCACCCCTAAATACTTCTACAGAACTGACAAATGTAAGTTTGGGTAAAATATCTTAATTCTGCGCCTGCACAAACCGCTGCCGTGTCGTTAGAGAGGCCAGTGGAGGTGGCGACTTCGGAAATGGAGGAGAAGAATAGTAGGTCTAGCCAAAACGGAAGGAGTGGAGGGAGCAATCTCCTTTTTTATTTGGACTGAATTTGACTTTGGAGACGAGAAAGGATGACATAAGGCAAAGGGAATGAAATGGGGTAAAAATGTGGAAACTGAGAGGGTATGGCAAATCACACTCCACCATTGCCACCAACATGAAAGAACGAAGTAAGTGATGGCGATGATGGTGGAGATGCTGCCACTTCGAGTAAGGAAGGTGAAAATTCATCCAATAGCTTCTTAATTTATTCATTTACAGATATAAATTGGTTTAAAAAGTGGGAAATAAATTGAAAGCCCTCTCATTATAAGTCAAGGAACTTTAGTGATGGTTGTTCTTCATCGTACTCCCATTGTCTTCATTGCCAAGCAATTTCAGAGCAGCAGATGCGATGCAATAAGTAAATTGGAATTGGAAACATTATTGTTTTAAATGCGGCTACGTGTAATGCGCAGCATCTGTCTCAGAATTAGGTGGATTGGCACTGCAACTTGCATTACCAGCATCAGTCGTTGGAGCAAAGTCAGTGATGCTATTGGGATTGAGAGCGAATGTGAGAGCTTAGTGGATTCCTTTGCGGCTCAGTTGAATTGCTCCTTTTACCACGTGTTGCTGGCAATTAATCGACATGCACCACATTACCAGTTGATCTCTCTATTTTCATCGGACGACAGCCCCCTCCCGATGCATTGCGTGCTTGCAATCCACGCCTCTCTCCAGCAATATGCCACGACATTTCGCATCGCTTGAGCGCACTGAAATGTCAGCCACTTGCTGACACAGGTTGTCTTGAGGATGTGTGAGGCGAATTTACTAATCAACTTGCTAATTACCATGTATGTCCTGCTTGAACGGCAAAACTCAAAGTTTGACATTTGCCATGCATTAGGCCTAAACATCGCTTTTTGCATAAAGCATGCTTGTAAGGTTATTTTAGACTAAATGTAGCAGTACCAGTGGAAGATATCATTTCACTCATGCAATCCGTCGCATTGATGACAAAGTGAGAGTGAATTTGCTCCCCTGTCGCTGCGCTGCCATCCAGGGCTCCAGTAATGCGAGTTGCCTCATCAGTTAAGGTCGGAACTGTGAGGCTGGCGACACCATCCTCCATCCAGGCCCACGGTGGTGGCAATGCAGGTGTCCTAATTCCAGCACAAGGTGTGAGTCCTCCTATTCAGCGATTGAGTATACTACTTTTCCCAAGTGCAGTTGTGTCCAAAACATCTAAATGCAGGTAGAATGCCACACAGTGATTCTGTCCGGCACGACGATGACTCCCATTCGTACCGCTTCGCAATAGACCCTGTAGATCCGTTGACGTCCGCCACGGTGGCCATCTTCCATGTGGCCCACCACCTGCGTTTGATGTACTCGACATTGGTTGGACGTTGAGGCGACCTCACAAAATCATCATCATCCTCGTCTTAGTCCAGGTGCATAGATTATTGTATTTCACCCTTTGTTCTATCTCTTACCACGATTTAAATAAAAACTAGATATTATCAACTGCATATTGTTGACCATTACAATGCGAGTACTCACTGCCATCGTGCATACTGGTCAGATTACAAAAGGAAGTTGATAGAATTGTCATTCACTCAGCCATTGTTACCCTACTTACAAACAGAATATGAGGTGCGGTATGGCATTAGCCAATAAAACTATGAAATTTCATTACACATAGTATCATCATCCATTCCAACTTTCGGGTGGGCTTATCAGGAATTCTGCATATCCGTGGGTATTTTGACAATATTTTGCAAACTTTTATAAATTTAAGGCTAAATTAATGTGGAATAACCCGTTTTCGTCTAAGCGTACCGATTTTACATAGGTCAAGCGGTGCAACTCAAGGGATATTTGTATCGACTTCATGTTATGCCCATGTCAACGGGTGTAAAGTCATGACTACTTATACGAAATTCAGTTTCTCTGTAGGGCAGCATAGGGAATAATATGTCTCCTTCATAGGATTTCATGCCTTAAATTGCCTGATTGAATTACAATTTAAATATATTTCAGAATATATGCAGGTCTGCGCTATTAAAATTACACCCCTAATCCTAATTTTAACCTTAATCCCCTAACTCTATCCCTTAACCTTTAGCCTAATCTTCCTTTTAGAAAAACTTTTGTACTATTTCGCTTGTTTTTTTGATACTTTTTGTGTATAGTTACGGTTACCTTTCCACCCTGATGGAGACATTGCTTTAATTCCACCGGTAACCTCTTCTTCGTAAAATCTTTGCAACAATTTCCTCTATATAATCTTTTTATATGCTCGATCACACCAGTTTTGTCATGGCGTAATGTGGATGATGAAGGTTATTGGCGATGCAGGCGTTATTGAAGTGGAAAAACAGTGACATACCGCTTCACACTAAATGATGCACAGTGAATGCGGCAAAGGTGGGTGGAATTTTACAAAAAGATGGGATAAATGGCAGCTGAGGGAGTGTGAATGATAGAAGACACTTTGGATGTTTTAGCCGAGGGCAGATATAAAGGCTTGAATTTCACTTTTAAGCATTTTCCTGGCTTCACTGATTATTAAGTCTTTAAATGGCTCGGCTGGTATGTAAATGAACCACTTTTTAACATATGCATCTTCGAAAACCGGAGCCGACAATTCCAGTTCAACAGCGGGTTGTACGTTTCTTTGAAAATGCATAGAAATTTCCAACTTTGTTTTCCCAATTTTCACTTCGTCCACAAGCTAAAATATGAAATTTAATAGTCTAAATAGTCTTAACTATTTTGAATTCTCGGTTTAATTGCTTTTTAAATTTGAGCTCACTATGGAGGATGTGCGGAAATAATTTTTAAATTAGTATCCAAAGGAGTGCCTAGGTATTCAACTGACGCAAGATTAACGAAAAAGTTGGAATTAATGTCCTAAAGTATAAAATTATAGAAAGCTTACGGTAGTGGGTGGATTTATTATCAACTTGGTTGCGTTGATACAAATGCTGAGGGTGTATGCCACCTCCCCATTGAGCAGGTTCTCGTAAAACGAAAAGGGGCAGGAGCGAACAAGGCTCTCAATGGATTCTACTTGGGACTGCTCGCCATTTGTGGTTAAGTATTCCGGTACGTCCTTCAGGACGCTATCAATGATGGACTCGATGGTGGAGCCTGTGCAATTTGGATCAACAACAGGGAATCTGTAACTCACCATAAACAAGAACGGAGACCGGTAGAAGTGCCATCAAAACCAATTTGTCTTTAAATTGAAGGAACTGCATTTCAAAGAAATGGTATTCTGCTTTGTTACACTGAACCTCGTTTTTATATCCATTTCGTCCTAAGGTTGAAGCTAATTGGTGACAGGCATTTACGTCAGAGGAGAGAGATGGAACACTTGGATGTCACACTAGATGGCACCATAGTCGCGCTTGATGGCATAGCAGGTGTGTGCAAAGGCACGACTGGTTACGCAAGTGAAATTCCATAGAACGTGCAACTGTTAAGATGAGAGTATTTAAAATGCGCGAAATTGGCAACAAAATATTAGCAATGGAAATAAGTGAGGAGAGAGTTAATAGTTTGGCGTTGGAGGGTAACGTTAGATTCCACTGAGATGTTTGGCAGGTTGTGAAGAGGGGCAAATCTAGCCAAGACTGGTGGTTGCTCTCTGGCACCTTCCCATGTGCATTACATTTCATTAACAATGTGAGGTAATTAAAGCAAAACGACATTCCAGAAATCACAGTCACTGGAACACTGTGCCTTTTGGCTGGTAAGGAAAACACCCCACAAATGCACGAAAAAGGCATTACTTCAAAGCTACTGGCTCCTTTGCCACAAAGTCACTGACAGAGCACTTGGTCTGAAAACATACTTATCCCTTCCCTCGTGAAGCCCTAAGATAAACCCTTCTTCTATGAGTTATTTTCACTTAGAATGGAATATTCTCCAGTCCTTAGCACTACCGCTCAAATGAGCCCGTACACAATGTATTTTACCTCACAAGGTAACCGATGTTTCACTTCATTATTACAATTCTTGGCGCATTAAACCTGTGTCACTCAAAAAAGTGTGCCCAACTTCGTAGATTGCAAAGCAATTTGTAATCTGTAGAATAGGCATCTTCTTATATGCCTCTGCCTCTTAATACGTAAAAAGGCTGAAATAAATTAGAAGTACGAATGAGCCTGTTCAGGTTATCCTTCCACTGTATTTGCAACCCTTGGGAATATATAACACCAGTTTGAGTAAATTCAAATAGTAGGATTGCAATTTTGGAGATTTCGGCATACCTTGCGCGGAATGCGATGGTGAGAGCATACTTTTATTCATAATAATTTTTACATTCTGGTAACAGCGCCAATCAGTGCGTCACTTCTCATAATAATGAACTCACACTACCGAAAGTTACTATCTCTTCAGTGAATACGCTGTGCGTTGTCTGCGATAGACTAGCCACTCTGCAGAAGTTTACGTGAATTAAAACCATGTCTATGCTATAAACGACTTTGCGAGGGGTTTTCATTCGTATCCGAGTAAGATTTTAATTTATTTACTTTGATCTATGGAATCGCTTACCAAAATTTGGCTTTCGTTATTTTAATTCCTCCTCCTGATGAGGTACTAGCGCATTTCTGTGGGCAGGTATTTTTAAATTAGAGTGAAATTTTTTTTTGCGGCAAGTGTGTTTCTTACTGCCGAGCTGAGGAAACAGATGGTGTTACCAAATGTTTGATCACTTAGGGCAGTAAATGACTAAAGAGAGGTAGCTTGATTAGTGGAGTAGGCTTCTACATCTGTTGCAGGTAAGTAAGAACACGGATGGCTTCGTGCCGCATGAGAACGCTGCACTAGTGTCGCTTCCACAATGAGAATGATAAAAACTTAACTACCGCATATGGGACGCATGGTGGTTGCTCAATGCCGTTGTCGAAACCGGGTTCTCCCATTCTCCAACGGAAAGCCGCTCCCCACACTGGTCCTGCCGGATCCGTTTGCGGTGTCAGCATGCCTTCACGAGGTCTTATGCAAACGCGAGGTGCGCTGCAACTACCTCCTCCCTTCACTTTGGGTGGTAGGGCTCCCAAGTCTCCACATGAAGCCCCAATGAACACAACCCGGCTGTCCATCAGTTCTACGAAACAACTGGTTATGTCCATCTCCTTGTTTTTTACATCCGTATCTGCAATATTCCCTTAATCCAAAGCTTAAGGTTTAGTTTCAGGGGCACTCATTTTGCAGATTTTGTTCGCCGTCTTAGTGCGATTTAATTAATCATTTTGAAGGTTTTATGGTTTCCTACTTGCACATCAACCATGCCTACGCATACTTGAGGCGTGAGCTTGAGCCAAGAAGCGTGACTATGGTGCCATCTGGTGCGACCTCCAAGTCTTCCATCTTTTTCTTACGTAACCACATCTCACCAATTAGCTTCTGCTCTATTACACATAGGAATTAAAGGCTGGCACCAATGAAGAAAAATCCAACTCTAACTTCACCTCCTGCCTAATCATTTCAGATGTTCAATTACCTGCATGCATCTAGTCGACAGTAACCACTAGGCTTCGTCTCTCATACCAAACAAAAGTGTAGCATCCATCCACGTCATTTCTCGTTATTCTTGTGTCAAATATTCTCTAATCAGATTGTGTATCACTTGAAAAATTACCTTGAATGAGAAGAAAAAGCATCAGTGGGACATTAATTGCATTCGTGAACACGAAAGATGACTGGATTTAGAGCTGAACAAACTCTCGGCATAAAGACGGCTCAGACATTTGGAGAGTGCTGCCTTCCCAAAACCCTGCGAATGCTCCATTCACAATAAGGCAACCTACATAGCAAAGAAAAAGGAGGGGTCGAGTTAACCCATCACAATATCAGGAGCAGTGGATTAATTGGAATGCTCAGTTATTGCAAGGAACATTAAGTAGTTCGTTGCTAACATTGCTGAGAACAAATTGAGCACCCCAGATTGACTGTCTGCACCTCGAACATTGAGCAGGGCTTTGATATATGCTTGTCATTTTTCAAATCAAGATAGCAAAAATGACGTCTCTGTATGAAAAACACTTAACGATTATACTATCTGATTATGTTTTTCTCCAACTATTTACAGAATTTTTGCAACGCATCTTTTTCTGGCCCCTAATCTTGCAATTTGGCATGATTAATGCTGCCGGAACTTAAAATTTCGTGTCCATATTTGTACTTTCTTCTATTTTGATACAATTTTCAAGCTTAGAGTAAAGTCATGTAGAAACATGAAGGCCTCTATCTTGGCAGTTTGCCACAATTAACTATAAGTCATTTTTTGGTATGTGTTGGCTGAAAACGCAGCCAATGGACGTTCATTTTGCACTCCCCCCCCTCTTCACCCACAATCTACAGCCTTCGGCGACAAGCCAAAATGAAATGATTGCCCAAGTGAGCCTTATGCCTCGAATCATTTGCACATTTTTGTGCCATTGCAACGGGTCCAGACATTCATGCTCTTTAATTCTAATGGTCAGACTCACTTTGTGTTTCTGCGAGCCCCTAAGCTAAGAATTATTACTGTTGCCCTTGTCTACTACCATTTGCACCAAAATGCAAGGAAACCGATGGTGTTTTGGGGTTTAATGCAAATCCTGTTTAGGTATAGCATTTTAAGTACTTATCAAAGGCACAAAAAATTATTCCGGTTGGAATAAACACGATGACAATAAAATTGAAGTCAGACATGTGAGATTGGAAAACCGTCACTAGAAGTTTTACTAAATGAACATTATAAATTAAACAATCATCATAAAGATTTGGGAATGGAAGAGGGATTTTGGATGCTCACATGCATATTTATTTGTACTATTAAATATGCACTAAATTCGCCTCCAAATTCATTTTGAAATTGACACGCACGCATTTCTTTTTTGCCACTTTGGTATAATGATAAAACAGCACATGGAAAAAACGTATCAAATCTACAATGTTAGTGTGTACCTACTATACTACTTACATTGTTCGAGTAAATTATTTTAATCGGTAGCCGTAGCTTAGGTTAGAGTGTATTGGCTGAACTTGAGGCCAGCAATGAGCATCTCTGTGTCCTTCAAGACGAGATAGAATATCATTTGGATTTGTGGGAATGAATAAAAGATTTGTATCTTTTAATTCGATTTAATTGGCACAGATGCAGTCATTTGGAAGAGGAAAAATCATAAATGAGAAATCTCTGCAGGATCACGCCCATTGGGTGGAGTGAATGTGCGCTCAATTGCAGGCTGACCTTCAGGCTAATAGGGTGCTCACGCAGTACTTGCACTTTAGGTTAAACGAGGTCAATTTTTCATCTGGCCAGTGCTAAAGCGCCGCACATGTACGTGGACAGAAAGAGTCAGGTGGTGTAGGATTGACAACAATGCTATGCTGAGGCATTTACAAATTTCACCCACATTGTAACTGAAGTTACTTCAATGATGCCATGCATCAGAATCGTTTGAGTGTAACGTCCTTCTTGTGTTTTCAGTAATTATTTTTCTTGCGAAACTGTAGTCACTGTCGGATGGGTACTTTTACTCATTCCCTTGAAGCTTGAAAGTATTACCACCAGAATTGGCTAAATTTGAAAAGCAGACTGCCGGATTCTCAATTTTTTTTGCTGTCTTATGCCAGAAGATCATCTTTGAAGGCGGACATTAGTGTTACGTCACGATGCACTTATGATGGCTTTATCCTCAGGGCCCCAGAAGTTAGCCAACACCAAAGTTCCTAATGGCAACCGCATCATCAATTCCAACTCTATGAAGCTAGTAAGATGTTTTAAGAAATTTGCAAGAAGAACAACCTTGTTCGCGTGCCGACAGATGCTATCCTGTGCTTCCGGCATATTTGCTCACGGGGCGAATCTACAAGTGGTTTGTACGACCCAAGGCTGAAAAATTATGACAATCCTCATGAGCAGCCTATCTGACAAACTAGGATTTTTTGTGCAGAAAACAAGCCTATCAGTGGCCAATTGGCAGCACTAGCAATGCGATTGGTTTGAGTTCAAACCTGACAGGGTGGTGGCAATATTAACCCCTTCAAGCTTTGTGCACTTTTTCAAGCATCCATGTGCCTACACCGCCATTTGTTACTTGTCACTACCAAATTCAAGATAACTATATCTTGCAAGGCATCTTGGATCGTCTTCTACTCCCCAAGAAGTCTAACGTCACTGAGGTGGCTGTTATTTTAAAGCTCAACGGAGAAGACAATTCGCTCTCCTCAACCTCATTGACATCATTCATTATCCACTGATGTTGCCTCAACGAAGGAGTAAGATAAGTTAAACAGAAGATGGAAAGGGACATCAACACACATGCTGCTTATTTACGCCTTGTGAATTTAAAGTTTGACAATAGCAAATCCAACCTAGTGTTAATCATTATTTGAGCTCCTCGTCTCTACGTCTATTTTGGAATCAGCATAAGCTATTCTACTGACAAATTTTACTTGGCTTCCTCAATGCTGGTGAGGAGGAGAGTATGTAAGGCAAGGAAAGACTGGAAGGGTAAAGATTTTGCAAAATAATACAAGAGAGCTCACGTAATATAGGAAAATGCATAGGAGAAGGAAGAGGAGTTAAAAGGAAGTGATAGAAGTTAGAGTCGAAGACAATGTGTGTATGAATAAATTTTGACTTTTTAATTTAAAATTAAATAATTTGGGACGGTGAGTAGGTGAAGGAGATGATGAGGGGATTGAAGCAGCAGTAGCAGTCCGAGCAGGTGAGTGAGGGATTAAAGACCGAGAGGTCGATGAGAAGGAAGTCGTGGATGGAGATTGGATAGTAAAGGAGTGTAGGAATGAATGGATTCATGAATGGAAGGAATAGAGGTGAAGAAGAAAGACAAGGCTTAAGAACTTCGAAACACGCAGCTGATGTAATCAAGCGTTGGTAACAGGACAAACTGGAAAAGCAGAGAAGGTAAAGGGGTCGACGAATGAGTAGAGTGTGAATGAATATGAGTATTAGGCGAATCAGTAAGAAGCTGAATGGACTCAAGGGATATCTACTACACAAAGTCATCTGTAGAAGCAAAGTAAAGTAAAAGAGAAGTAAATTCCACCGAAGTTTGGTATTGCTTGCCAGCTTTTATTATTGTAGAAGTCACCTTGATCATGCTCCAAAACATCATTGACTGGTCTATAATGTATTGTGAATAAAAAGTGGAAAACCCTGTTTTCCTTCAGCCGTTAAGTAGTGATCGTATCTGTAGCTTAAATAAATGCTTAAATCGGATACGAGTAATGGACTAACTCAAGCTGCATGGTGATTTGCAACAGCAGAAGCTTTAGATCCGCCACACAACACACTCCTACATTATCAAGAACGTGTGCACATTTGGATTCATTTTGTTGTCAAAATAGGGACATTTAGGATGCATGTGAGGTTCATCAACAAGCTGGCTGCCTCAATGGTAAAGCCATCACTCGCCTTCTATTTATTCAAATTAACCAATATCTTAAGTTTTCCTAATGCAAATCGTTCTAATAATTTCTCATAGTTTTTTATCCTCATCATTGATCAATATTTTGGGAGACCTGACAATGTGGGACCTTCTGACTTTTGATAGCAAATTGTTTAGCCGTCTCTTTTGTGGTGGATTCATATCTCCACTGCAACCGTCTTGCCAAATAACCTATTGGTGTATGGAGATTGGGCATGAATAAGACATAATGGAGCACAGTTACGCTAGTTTTGTTTAATAGACATTGTATTCACTGGAATGCAAACCAGTCAGCATCAATGAAAGCCTTGTTCCATCACGTGGGAGAGATGGTGACTCTGTTCACCTCATAACGAAGCAGTGAAATAAGAAATCTGTTTTGACTTCCACATTATCTACATAATTTTTTTCTTTTTACTTTGCTTTCTTCTATGATTTTTAGGTGTTTTTTTCTTCGTCCAACCGACTGGCGATACTTTTGCTTCCAAACCAAAAGCATATCGTGGATATTTTGAATTTGGAGCACACATTACAAATAAAATTTTGTTCCTTGGCTAATTTGCTGGTAATTAATGTATCAAAAACCACTTTGATTTATTAAGTTACTTTATTTTCACATAAGTATATCAAAACTCGTTGCTAAAAGCGCTATAGCTGTAGTGGGAGAAAGTCTAGAATAAAATATCTTTTGATTTTTTTGGTAAACATACGGACTATAGTAAAAAGTACCACATAAGTCCCCACATAGCTTTCTTCTATTCTTCTCACCGTTTTGCGTTTTTTTTAGTGGAAACATCGTTCCAAGCGCGTTATTACTGGTACGTTACCAGTTAAACTAGCAATAATACTAAAGATTCATTAATTCTTTCTGGAGGCAATTATATCACATACCATACAATAAAGATTTTACCGTGAGTTCTATTAACTATCGATACATAAAAACCCTGTTGTTTGCAGCAAAGCATTAAAAACAATAATAAATTATTTGAACGGTGCAAATCTATGACTTGCATTTCATACCTACACGTAATACGGTGTCTAAGGCATTTGCTACTAGCCTATACATTAAATTAATTGCTTACTTTTATTGTCAGAGGCCATTATGATACATTAGGGCATTAGTATTAACTACATGCAAAGTACATGAGCACAAACATAAATATTTGTAGCTATCTAATAGGCACGCCACTTAATAGAACAAAATCAGCTTTTAGAAAATACTAAGATTTCTGACATGAAGTCATTTTTCGAGTTTAATCAACTGGAAAGTAATTCCTCCGATGCAAATAACTGGGAGTCAAATTGCATGAGAATAACTCTGTGTAGGCAAAAGTATTACAAGGGCTGGTAGTTGGCTTTAAATTTTTATTTTTGGTTCATAATTTTTAGCAAGATGGTTGAAATACACCTCATTAAATAGCTTACCAAAATGCTTTAAAATTAAAAGGCAAATGTGAGCAAATAGAAACAAATTTGTGAGGATGGAAAGCCCAATTCACTGCAGAAATTCACAATAACTTTTGTGCTGTGCATAAAATTGTTACTTTGCCGGATTGCTGCAAGTGAACAAGTGAGTAGCATTTATAATACCTGTGTCTGTTTCTGGAAAGGGCATCCGCAAACTCCCTTCTTTTCTTCGACCCAAAATCATGTAGTTAGAGGAATGCAATCCTTCCATTGAAAGTCAAGGCTAAAGTGAGTAAAGTTAGCAAAGAGTAGACTATATTAAGTTTTGCATGGTATCCTGTCAAGTCAATACATCTACCTCGGCATCGAATTGTTGCTACGATAAAGGAGACAAATGTACTAGTACAAGTGCGTTAATGAAGGCCGGATCGCATAGCCTTGGCGTCAACACGAAAATGATGACCTCTGCAATCTCGTACTGCCTTTGCATTTGTTTCTATTCCCTCTGTAAAATGCTTTGACAGAGGTGAAGTCTTCTGCATCTACGCGATCCGGGAAATCCTGGCCTTCCCCTTCACATAAAAACTTCAGTCAGTTGCACCACCATAAGAGTATCCAAAGCTCTGATCTATCACAGCTGTTAATGTTCATTAACAGATCCATTCATGCCTCCCACAAAAACTGTTGACTGCCTGCACAATTTTATCACAGCCCATGCGTTGAGCACATGCACCACAGAAATTACCCCGCAATCTATGGAATGAGCCCCGCCATATTTGAGACCTTCACTCACAAATATAAGGTCACTGCTGCTAATTTTGGGTGACAGATACAGTCTGATGCTAAGCAGCTATTCACAAAATCGGTGTGCAGATTTTCGAGTCATTTGATTAGAGAAGAGTTCAAAGATAATGCGGTAAACTCGTCATAATCTATGCAGTACAAAAAGAATGCGCTTATTTGTCACCATGTTGACTTTTCTGGTCCCATGCAAATAAATCCCTGACCTAATTGTGTCTTAAATGTACAGCTGCTAGGCATTGCGTCGTTTAAACAAAGGTTTCACAATGCCAAACTAAATATATTGAGTCAAATGTGGCAGCGATTGGTGCCTGATTATGTTCTAAGGATGCGCATGATACATAGAGCCTAAAAATAACTCTTCTGCATTTTTGGAGAAATTCATTGTGATATTTTTACACCAACCTTCCGAGTGATTTTAAATCATGATATTCCCTAATTCTCTGCTAAGTAAAATGTAAAGTTAAACGCAATTTAGATAAATTTACTTATTAAGTTGCACCCATAAATGCTTTGACTCATTGTGTCTGTTAGCACTCATGTTTCTTCAACTGACACCTTAAATTACATTTTTAACGACAAAAGAGTTCTAAACATTTTTATAGGTTTTGCTACACTACAAGAAGTCTCATCGTCTTCACTGCTGTAAAACTCAAAAATTCTTTGCATTTGATTGCTGAAAGAATGTACTCAATTCGTATATCCCACCAGTAATCTATCTGACGATATGCAAAACAATCACTCCTTATCCAAGCAGGTAAATACGATAATACAACTTTCTAACTTTGTAACTATGGTACGGCGTACTTGTCGAAAATAGAGTTCGTTAAATTCATTTTATAAGTGCTCTCATATCCCCCAATTTATGCATGTATATATTAAAATGAGCAGGCTTTACACCACTAAAGAATGTTTATTTGTGTCTATTTTGCGTAATTCAGTCATCAGTTTAGCGAAACACATATATGACCTTACTGTCACCGTGTTTGACGCCTAAGTGCTTCAATTTTCTTTAATTATCATACCTTCCACTCATTTTGGCAATATCGAGGTGATAGTTAAGGATATTCATCATAACACGTTTTCCCTGAGGCCGTGAAAAGCTAAAACTGTGTGTAAGAATATATACAGCTAACAAGCACAGGGGCCGAGGGGCTACTTGCTGCATATACCGGGCAACACTACAAGCGGAAGTGCAATCTTTAGGGCCTTAGGTGCCAGCGTCGTTGAGCACACCGTTAAATGCTTTATCAAAGTAGGGCACCATCTTACAAGTCTTGAATGAATCATAATACAATTTGGACAAATTATATTAGAATTTGAGACAATAAGGTCAGAACATTTACGTTGCTTAGCTTCAACTGCCTCAACTCGGTGTTTGTTTGATATTAATCAGAACAATTGACATTCTGTGCCATATCGAGGCTTGCGTACGTTACTTACTTGCTTATAGCTGAGAAAGTTCGTGTTTAAAAGAACTAACAAATGAAAACGGGTGTAATAAGTGCAGCGTTTGAGGATGTCGCAATAAAATTTAGATTATATTTTACCACTTCCTTTCGTTCAACACTTTGATTTCGGTAATCGGCATCAGACATGGTCCGGGAGGAATGCAGTATTTATATGTGAAGTTGTTTTGCATACATTCTTCCTAGTCATCTCTAAAAATATTCTTTTTAGGAGTTCTTACCCAGTGTATGGTAAGCTGTCAAAGTAGAGACAGGATCGACCTATTTAAATTGCTCATTTTTTATCCTGTTGTGTAGGAGTTGGACATCGGAAAGTGGGGTTGTCTAAAAGTGACATTATATTCCTACGTACACCAAGGTTTGCGAATGTGTGCATCTTGTTAATTAGGTAAAATATTTGCATTTAAGTGTTCTCTATTCTCCTAACTTACATACTTTACAGGTAGGGATGATTTTAACGGCCCACCAAACAACCTGTAATTCCTCATTAATGCTATCATTCGTTCCAGTAAACGCTGCGTCTTCAGGCTGAAGGATGCGAAAGAGCAATTCGCACACCAACAGGAAGCGTTTCTTCTGTATAACTCGTGCCTTACACTTAAGAATCGCTTTCCGAAAGGCAGAGACAGTACATGTACTTTTGTAACATTTGAGGAATGCAGTCTAGGCGACATCAGTTGGAATTTATCTGCCCATCAATTTATCTTTTCTTAATGCGCGTGCATTTTATTATTCGAAAAATCGTAATTATAATGTATTGAAATGCATGTTGTTACATAAAAATAGTGTTTAAAGTGCTAAATAAACATTTTCTGTTAAAATTTGATTTTTTACGAAGGTATCCAGACCTAGTTTGTTCTAAGCCACAGCAGCTGGCCTTGAGTGCGCTACTTTTTGATCGCCCCGAATCAAAAGAAGTTTAGGTTTCAAAGGGAAATCTCAAACAATTGCTCTGACTATAATTCAAGACTTGCAACATGAAAATGCAATTATAAAATCGCTTTGCATTCGGTGAACTACATGTGCCTTGAACATAACAATGCTTAAGGTAATTTAGTGTAATAGCGGTGATGACTTACATAATTCTTATTATATTTCATTCGCATAGTTAATGGCCCTTCTAATCTATGATTTCCTTAACTTAAGGAGCTTTTGTACAGTTGTACCTTCCAGTGTGAAGTTAATTAAGTAAGCATCACTAAGTCCATACTACAGTCTCATCGGTTTCCGTAACCACGTGTCGGTAGGACTGATGTGCTTTAATATTACTTACAATGTTCCACTTTGATCTGCCTTAACTGCAAGCAAATTGCTTTAGCACTTACATTAGATATTTGTAGACTTCTTCACATACCATTCAGATTGATACAACTAACCCATTCAGTTCTAACCAGGTCAAAATGATGTATATTAGGACCACCTAAACGTCATCAGTTGTAAATTAGAAATATAATAGAGCACAATACAAGGTAAACTAAAGAAGCATACTCGCATCTGTACAGTTTTTACCACAACAAGTCATTCCATTGAGCTATATTGAATGCTTAATGCATTTCGTCTGTCCAATGGTATGAGAGTAGGATCAAGTTGAAAGGGTTCTCTAGCTAGGTATCTAGTGGTTGGTCAAAGTTAATGCATCATTCTGCCCAATTAAGAGTGTATTGTGTTTACTTTGTTCTGAAATTAGTTAAAGGGTAAAGCGAGTCAAACAACTTTGTAAGCCATTCGCCGATGCCGATGGAAACAAGTGGTCAAACTGACTATGGAAGACCCACTTGAATACACACTGCATAAAGTTAGTAGATTAGATGTGAATTTAAAAAGGAAGGACCTTACCACCATCAAGTGAGTTGGTTCTTTGTCTGGCTATTTTTCTCTCTTTTTCTCCCTACTGGATAATTTTTATATTGACTGCTGGAATATTATAAGCGGCGGAAGCGACCATCAGTGGATGCCGACTTGGGCCGGAGAAACGCTAGAGTTCTGAGCGATCCGTGTCACGACAGCAGACAAGCTAAAACTTCATTCGATTATTTTGAAAAAAAGAACAGATTATCAAGCAGTGAGTACTGTTTAGAAATTCAAGTTATTTTTTTGGTTCCTTTTTTAGTGAGGACAAAACCTGCAAATCCGAGAGGCAATCGCCTAAATGAACATCAATAGCTTATGTTAAACTGTTTTTATACCGTTGATGTTCCGACAATTTTTCTGATTAGTATAATCATAAGGATAAACGTCAACATTGTTATTCTGCAAGATGTGTTTTCGAGAAAGTCATTCTGTGCAAGTTCAGTGATATCAATGGCCTTCTAAATTTTGAGCGAGTGGCTTTTAGTACTTTTCTTTGTGATATTAATATTGGTTTAATATTTTCTTAAAAAGGATACTAGATGATAAGTAGAAATTATATTACTTGAAAATGCATGGTTTTTCGTATACATCTTATTCTAACTTATAACTAAGAAAATGTTTGTAAACATGATGAGGCGTAATAAACTTTTTGCATTGCTATCAAGAATTTGAACTTGGCAGAAGTTTCACCTTGGTTATGAAAATATGGAATATTTAGGTAGGAGGTAAAAAGACGCTGAATTTAATTTTGAAAGACAAATTTTCCACCATTACGTGCCATCGTCATAAAAACTTTTTCTTACTCCTTGGCTTCAATTAAAACAATATCCTTTAAGACTGCAGCTTTGCTCTTTGCATCGATTTTACTACCCAGACTTTAATGATATCATCTATGCCATGTATCTGACAACTAGAAGAAAAGGCAAAATATTAATAAATTTGCAGTTATGTTTGAGGTGTAATCAATAATTCCAGACCTTCGCACTTTTATGGTGACAAAATGAAACTGATACAACTTTTGCAAATTTTACAGTAAAGCCATATATGCGTCAAACATGCCCTTCTTTTAGATGCAAAAGAAACTTATCATATTGATGCGAACAATCAAAATGAGGAGGATTTAAATCAGTCTGAAAATTACTGCATATTCAGTACAACTTCTAGAAGCAATGGTAAGTAGGCTGTTATGCATTTGCTCTTTCGTTTTTAGTTTAAATCACTTCCTAAAGAAGAAATGAGAACTTCTCTTATAGCCCCGCGTGAGAATAATCAAAGTGTGCTAGAATCTGACCATGTGTTGAATCAGTCAAGCAATCTCGATGACAAAGAATCGCCTATAATGCTGCATCCTAGTGGAATAAACCTATACCTTCGCCTCAGAGCTATCGGTAGGAGACAAGACTAGTGGGAGCCAAGATAACATTGACCATTTCGCTACCTCGGTTATAGGACCTGTTACAGTAAACTGTTTAGTTGATAGGGTCTAAAAATGCATTTTGTACCATGTTTTATGCAAATAAATTGGACAACTTGAAGACATGCCATTAAATGGGGTGTGGTGTGATATTGCAAAGGTGGTCGTCGCTCAAAATACGATCTCTCTTGCAACACCAGTGAAGCAGAAATTAGATTGTGAAAATTACGGCTGGAGATAAAAGCGCTACTTGAGCTTAGGGCACTCTGAATCTCTGTTGGGTCATTGGATGCAGAACTCACTTATTTTGGCTGGCAAATCCTGTGCAAAACAAGGCGCAAAGTGAATGGGCAGTTGGCTGTCTACTCCCGAGAACGCATTTTTCGCATTATTTGAAAACTAGCTTTCAGGTAGTCTTTGCCAAAATGTGCAGACTAAAGGCAAAGACGAAGAAGTTAATTTTGATGCTATTTTCTGTACCAAAATCTGACAAATATCTGATCTTCCAAATAATTTGCTTGGGGATGCAGGACGATGTCCTATTCGCTAATTTCTAATAACATCAGAATTTTGGAATTATGAATGTAATCTAGTGTGACAACTTCTTCTGTGTTGGCTATTTTGATCAAATCCGCTGTACCAACGATAGTGCCTTATCACACAGGCATGCAATGCCTGTTTAAAGTTGACAAAAACAAATTTAATTTACCATGGTTTTTCATGATATTATTTATTAGCAAGTCCTTATTGAATTCTCACAACCTTTAACAGAGCTTTTCACAGAAGCTGCATTCCTTAAGGTATAAATTACGCTATCCCATTTCGGTAATATCGTGCCTCTGCAATAAGAAATAACTAAATTCTATATTCCTCCAAAAGTTGAAAACACTGAATCTCTTTACAAAGCTCAGAATTTAATCGTGCTAAGAGTGCATTTGAAGTTGCATCAGGTCAAGTACATTAAATGGTTTAGTATTTATTTTAAAAGCAACTCCTTTATTCTGCTTCCAGTTTTTGGCTTTGGAGTGATAATCAGGAATGGCCTTCAAGTTGCTGATTGGTTCAATGAAATTGGTGTGCCATCCGAATACCACAGTGATCTCTGGGTTCCACTCAACGTGATCCATTCCGTCTGCATATTCATTCAAACCTACTTTCTTTTCAAATATCATCGGGTTAGTATTTTGCTATTTCCATGTTCTTTCGAGTTGCTTATGTGTTGAATACAGTGTCCCTATGCAAAATCCTCCCATACATTTTCGAGAACTCTTCAATAGGCATTCCATAAAAATACATAATATTTTGTCCTACTCAAATGCATATGTGATGCCCTCTAGACGACACTTCGTTCTGTTTGAACTGAAGTCGAAATGTTAGCTTAGTAAAAACCAAATTAAGACCAACCAAATTTGCTTGCCAACTGTCGTGTTATATTTCCGGACCAGTGAGTATATTTCTTGTCAATCCACACTTGATGGTTGCGAAGTTATCCATGAAATGTGACCAAAGCATTGATTCATATTTTTATATTTAATGCAAGAGTTTAGTACCAAAATCTTGAAGATGTCCTATGTGGCTTTCTTCTTTGGTAACTGTAAAATTCTCCTAAAAATAGTCTAAACCGGCTTTTAATTATGTTTTAAGCCATATTTGAATTAGAAATTTGATTCGCATCATGTACATTGGCTGCAGGCCTACATATGCTAAGCAGAACCTTCAAGGCAGAAACTGCGCGTTGGCTTGATCTCTTTTGGGCTTGATAATTACTTCAACTTTTACTTGCACAACCGTAGCCGTTTTAAAGGTTTTACATTGCGCTTCGTCAATACTTCTTACACGAATATTAGTTTAGCTGCTTATAGATGTAAGCTGAAGCAGTTAGGCAATGATATAAACGAACAAATCACTCATAAAAAGGTGTGAAAACGCCCTTCCTATTTAAAAAATTTTGGTTACTAGATTTTTTTTTGTACGAAATGATGGTCTGTTACGGTTGAAAAGGCTTAACACGTGTGATCAGTAGTGCCTTTTTTTCTTACGACCCATATTCGTTTCAAACACGCGCCTTCTATAATGTACTAGTTCAAAAGCACATAAAACCCAGCATAATTGCCGACGCAAAATGTTGCACCCTAAGAGCATAGAAATCTCTAAGCAATTACGGCTACAGAATGGGGACTGGCACTTCCTACACGGCAGAATGCTGCTTAGTTAATAGTTCTTCTTCCATTGCTTCTTTTGCAACTTTTGCCATTTGGCATAATGACTGTACATTATAGCCAATGTATGTTTGTCTGTCCTTAGTTGAAGATTCCTCATTAGTATTTTACTCACGGCTATTGTCTAGGTTGTTGGATTAACTGGACTTTGTGAGCTGTTTGACTGTTTACTTTTTGGGTGATATTCAATGTGCAGAAATTAGTCATTCGTTTCATCCTCTACCACATGACAGTGGTCAATTTTGTGCAGTGTTCATGCGCCATTGTGCATGAAGTGGTGGCTAAGTCGGCGGATGATGACGTTTTCATGTCTCCGATGCCACTGCAAAGACCAAAATCAAATGCTACATTGTATTCCAGTTACAAAGGTAAAAAAGGGATAGTATGTATTATTTCTCACATGAAAAAGTCTCTCAGAAGTCATAGTATGCAATGACATTGTCTGTCAATACCATTGAAATATTTTGATAAATGCAACACTGCACCACTTGGACAACTTATTTGAGGCAAATGCAACCAGTGGAACCATCAATAAAGAAACAAATTTGGGTCTTTACCACCCCCTTTAATAAACGATTTTACAATTTCAAATTAAAAAAATTGATGTTTTGACAGTGACGTTTATGCTTAATCTTACCATATATTTAGCAGGTTAGGAGCTCCATTACATTTTACTGGATTCAAGGCAACATTAAGGCTTAGACAAGAACGTTAGAAAGTCGTTGCCATTCCTAAGCCAATGCATTGTGTAATATTGCTTGTGCCCGAAGGATGTCCTGAAATTCCTGTTGTCTGCTTCATACCAGTGTGCCACAGCGATTGAGTCCGATGAAGGCTTGTGAAGCAATATCAATCCACGCCTGTCCAGCTTTCCAAAAGCTACATTAAAAGGAAGCACACTTGACATGATAAAAATCCTCTCCTCATGAAGGTAATTTCGAGCATCTGTCAATTAGATCACTTCCGTGGTACGAGTATTGGAACATTAACACTTCCAAAGTCAGATGGTTGACTTTTCAAAAATCTGGTAACAAGGTTTGATAGTTTCCTTCAAATTTCTCCTTTTTAGTGAGGCCTCAAACAGCCACAGCTGAATTCGTTGAATTCCTGATTCCTTGCAGTGCGGAGTACAGTCTCATTGCATGCGCCATTTTCTGCAAGATAATTCAACGCGTTGGCAATATAAGCTCTTTGTCGACGGAAGATAATGAAGAAGCATAGCAGGTTTATGCAGCGAAGGGGTCAGGGAATCAGTAAGATTGCAACAGTTATTTCCGGCCAACTTGTAAATAAGCACGTGGATTTTTGACTAGTTACCGTCTAGTGATGTACACACTACCTCATATTTCATCTTCAAAGGACTGTGCTTGCTTGTGTGCATTCGCTGGACTGCACAAGTAATTGCAGTAGAACTGTAGTAGCTCAGCGCTGGCCGACTACAAGTCGATGCAAAGTCCATTTGTAGGTCTGAAGAATGCCGCAAGACCTTGTACCACAAAAGCTATAATTGAGAGAAGTGGATTTTTGGTCGCAAAAGGGGATGTAATCTTCAGCCTTATCTGCTGCATGTCTGTCAAGCTTTTATCAAATTTTTGGTACCAATATCAAGCAGGTTTTAAATGGAAGGGATATTTGGAAAGACAATGCAAAGTCTAAACGATTGCTTTCATTTAACATTTATGATGCAGAAGTGGAACAAAGCAAGGATTTTATCACTACTAAGGATAGTTTGGCGTTCATGCAGGTATTGTTGGAAGTTACATTTATGCTCCACTTGCATTAGCAATATCCAGAAGGATGGTAAAATTTGTTGACATTAATGTCTGCTTGTCAACTTCCCTAGGAGCAAATCACTTTCTTTAAAATATGGAAGAATGTAGTCTTGCTTTTCTTGACAACTGCAGCTGTTCTTAAATAATCAACTGTGTATGAGATCCGAAAATTGTCAGCAAGACAAGCATAAAATTCAAACATATCCTAATGCATTTTGCTTCCCTTTTAGCAAGATACAACCATTTACTAGGCTTTAAAGTGTCCCTTGCTCAAAACGCTGTCGATTCCGTAAAACGCTTATTTGCTATTCTTACC